>NC_074679.1:47453551-47498551 GCF_029448725.1 Salvelinus fontinalis | reverse complement strand
CGTTGCTGCTGTCGTATATTTTGCAGTGACTTGTCTCTATTCATTGAGAAACATTAAGAAGAGTCATGGTGAACTCCTTCCCTCCTGGTTCTTGGAAACAGCCGAGCAGGCCAAGCAGAGCATCTGCAGCAGGGAACCTAGGCTGTGCATCCCAAAATGACACCCTGTTCCCTACATAGTGCACAACCTTTGACATATGGCTCCAGGAAAAAGTAGTGCACTATGTAGGGCATAGGATGCCATTTGGAGTGCTGCCCAAGCCTGTGCAAGAACCTAGCCCAGGATCCTACAGTACAGAGCTGGATTAAAAAAGGTGCGACGTTGAGGTCAACATATTAAACGCATTAGCTTTCTCCCTGCGGGGATGGCGGTCATCTGCATCACATTTCCTTTTCCTTTTCAGAATATCTTCAGTCTGATTTGATTGGACATCATGTAGGATCCGGGGGCGGTCAAAGGTAATGCCAGAGAGCATCAGAAAGAGATATGGACAGGGTTCGCTGGGTTCCAACAAACACACGGTTACATCCCACAGCTTGGGAGAGTCATCGAAGTGATATGCCATAGGCGCTCGGTGTGAGTGAGCTCAGTTCGCTGCAGCAATGTTTGTCATACTTTAGGGGGGCCCGGCTAAGCTATGGTCCTTTCTCCTCTGAGGTCCACTTACATCAAAACTAGCACTTAATAACTGACAAAATCAGTGTCAGATAACTATCTAAGGGATCAATTAGCAACATCCCAGGGACCAGTGCTGGCCCGCGGACCTGAGGTTGAGAAACAGCACACCACCACGGCACCCAACCGGTGGTTAACGGCCATGGACCTGATGTTGGACAGACTGTATCAGAGATACTGATTAATGATAATAAACCAAGAGAGATGCATCTGTACACCGTCTTGTCTCTGTCTTCAAAACAGGCTTGCTAACTTCAGGTCTGCCAGAATACCTAGAGAGATAGAAGCAGCTAGATACAAAGAGTTTCTCTTCAGGCCTGACAGCCAGGCGTACGATGAAGGAGTTGGAGGTAAAGCCCTCAGCTGCTTACTGGCTGCCTCTGTGCTTCAGGAGTGCAAACACATAACACAGAGTTTGATGGTTCCAATGAGGAGAAAAAAGGCTTGTTTGGGTGTTGTTGGCAGACTACTTGGGGTGGTGTTGTTAGGGTTGGGGGGTAATGTAAGGGGCATGAGATTTGGTAAATGTGTCCTGCATATTGATGACTGGTGTGGGCTGTGGGTGGGGTGGGGGGGGGGGGGGGGGCTGTAAACTCCTAAACTCTCATTTCTGGGAAAGTAATTATATTTTACTAGATTTAGCCGAGGATATAAGCACACAAAAAATTAAACGCAAACCAGAAACTATTTAACAAGCCCAAAAAGTGTTTCCATATTGGGTTGTCACACAACATGGTCATAATGTGAGGACACAAATGGGCTGACAAAGCCATGCGGGCCTCTGTTTGGGACTGATCTGACGGTAATGGGGATTACTGGAAGAGTACTGAGCTGGTGTGTGTGCCCTTACCAAAAAGAAAAAAGGAAATAATCACGTGAAAAAAACACGTGGTTTTCAGGAGGGGTTGGAACTATTTCAGGGAACAGAACCGTAAACCAGAAAATAACAAACGTTTTCAAAGAACAGAAATGGAACCGGGAACGAAAGTGATCCATACTGTTCTGGACCAGAACCGTTATTTTAAAAGCATGGGAACAGGTTAATAATGTTATTTTACGTTCTAGGGATTTTTTTTCTAGTTCCACAAAAAAAAGCAACAAAGCGCATATTGAAAGCCCTCACTCTGTCACTCAGAACCTTGAACCTGAAAATCTTTGCCAGTGTGTGTGCCTGTTTAGGCTACCTGCCCCTTCCCCCTATGAAGCATAGGCTACTGTACTAACGTTACAATTGTGATTCGGGGAGATAGGAAAAGAGATTTTTAATTAGCTAGAGATTAATGGATTAATGTCAGCCGCATCTCGCACACTAGGCTACACTTGTCTGTCCAACACACATGTAAACAACTTTAGCTTTGCCTGCTCCATCTGCACTGATTGGTGAAGTCATTTCATGAGCTAAATGTGAAAAAACTGTTAATTTCACAGGTAAAAAATGAACTGAAAGGAACAATATAAAAATGGGCACTTTTTTTATTCGAACCGATTCAGAACTTTATTTTGCTGGTCGGAACAATGGAACAAAACAAAACTAATACTGGTTCTGTTCAGAACTAAACAATTAGGACATAATTTCTGTTCCAACCCCTGGTTTTCGTGACACGTGTTTAATGTCACGTGAAGAAAAAATATATTGTTGTGTTTTTTTCTTATGAGTCAGACATGTGTGGATATGTGTTGAGTTACATGTTTATTTTTCACCCCTTTCTAGCTACATCTGGTCTCTCATCCAGGGACTGTCCCTGCTTAGCTTCAGAGCTAAACCAGCAGTGGGATGCAAGACGCTATGTTGTTGGAATGAATGTTGAAAAACTTGCAACAGGAAGAGAAGGCATCGGAAGCAGCGGTAACAACCAAAAACAGGGAAAATCGCAGGAAAGAGGGAGGTGTTTTGTATCCTCTAACATTTTTCACTGATTTTTTATTTTTTTTGCATCCATTTACAGTTCGTTTGTTCTCACGTTTCGAAATGATTTCCTTGACAATATGGTCTTTTGCTATCAATACTCTTGGGTTTATGTTTGGCTTTCATTCTTTTTGTTTGCGATACTAACAACTTTGTTCTCGACTTCAGAAGTTTTGCTTAATATTAAAGGCGCAAAAGTAACTCACTCACGAGAGGATTCCACTATTTAATAACACTATGACTCTATGACTCTAGTAAAGGTGTTTTAAAGCAGAAATCCTTCATTGAAACATTGACAAAGTGTTTTCCCCGCCACGGTTTCAGTAAAAAGCTGAAGCCTGGGGCTAGAGAAATGCAACCACTCTCAAATCCATAGACTTCGCTATGGATGCAAGGACTGTAGTTTTAATTATGTTTTAAGGCTATACAGTGGTTGTTTACATTTACTTTGCTTACAAACATTGGAGTAAAAGAAACGTATATTTGGGGTTCTGTTGGGGTACGACAGTTGAACTAAGCTCAGAAGCATTTATACGTTATGTTCTTCAAGAATCAACGGGTTGTCACGTTCACTGTCTTCAAACTCCCTGTCGTAAATGAGCCAAGGCGCAGCGTGCATGTCATTCCACATCTTTAATCGAAATGAAACCTTCACACAAAAAAACAGGGAAAACAGAAACCGAACGTGACACAACCGTGGCGCACACAAACACTCACAGAAAATAAATAATTACCCACAAACACAGGTGGGGAAAAAGGCTGCCTAAGTTTGATTCTCAATCAGAGACAACGATAGACAGCTGCCTCTGATTGGGAACCATAACCGGCAAACAAAGAAATAGAAAACTAGAATGCCCACCCAAATCACACCCTGACCTAACCAAAGAGAGAAATACAAAGGCTCTCTAAGATCAGGGCGTGACATGGGTATTATCATTCATTTAGAAGTCCAAAAATGGATGTGGCAATCCTTGGATTGCCCCTTTATCATGCAGTGACCTTCATACAACAGAACTACGTCGCCATTTGAACGCAAACCATTAACTTTCCCCCCCCCCATAAAATGATTCCGTCCACTGTTCCCGCAAATTTGTTCCCTTGTCCCGCATTTTCCTTTTTAGACGTGGTCACCCTAATTCCACCGGTGGAAACATTTCGAACATATTAACACCATCTTTTCACATGTGAGGAGAATAACACTATTTCAACCCCACATGCGAATCTGCAATTTCACACGTAAACAGGTTTTTTTTTTTGGGGGGGGGGGGGCAGAGAGGGAGAACAGTTTATGGGCAGAGGTTGGACTGGACCATTGTCAGAAACTCAGAGATGGTAGTTAAGGGTTTGGATGTGTTCCTTTACCAAAAGAATAGTGTTCAAACTCCTGTTGGACTGGACATAGTACACTTTTATCAAAACCCATTTCCGTTAGCTACTGTGTTTCTCCATCCACGCACCGGCTGTAGCTAATCATATGTTCTCATTGGGTCTTAAAAACTCTCTCAAAGAGATGATTGAAAACATATTTTGTAAAATAATAATCGAAAGAGGTAAAGGGATTGATCTTTTCTGGCTCCTCTGTGAACATAAAAAGCTGCTCCTCGGAGAGAGAGAGAGAGAGAGAGAGAGAGAAAACATTTAGACATTTTGGAAAAAGTGGAAAAAGGAGAAAGAGGAGTGATTTCTGGCATTACAGCCCCCTGATCTTTCTCCACATACCTCTGCTGTTGCTCATCTGGGTCGTTTCCTGCTCATCATCTCTCCATTAAACAGAGGTTCCATTCCAATTCACACCCTATTCCCTATATAGCGCACTACTTTTGACCAGGACTTTGGTCAAAAGTAGTGCACGATATAGGGAATAGGGTGCAATTTGAGACGCAGTGGAGTCAATTTGTTTCACAAGAACAAAACACCTCCTGGGGAGACTCAACAGTTCACTGAGATGAGGAGACAGTTAGAAAACAAGACAAAGACTTTTCACCCCTGGTGAGGATTCTCAAAGACGCTGTCTGACCAATGACCTTCCACTTACGGAAGCCGAGACACCTTAGCCTGGTCCCAGATCTGTTCGGGCCAACGACCATAGGAGTTGGCTATACAGCACAAACAGATCTCAGAGACCAGGCTAGAGACACCTTCCTCTTGATACAGACCACTGGGTGCAGTCACTACAGATGACCACAATCCTCTGTTATCTGGTGTCAAAGAGACTCTGGTCCAATGGAGTCTTCACATACAGCCATAGGCACATGCATACCAACAGACATAGCCTACTGGCATGCCAAGGCGTAATCTTACCCTACCACTTACCCTAACCACTCACTAACATGCCAGAATCTAACCTGGCCTAAAGAGATTTAGGGCCAATGCAGTCTTCACTTACAGGGTATTACAGGCAAACCTACAGACATTCAGTCTCTCCATAAAACACAACGTGAGACAAACATGCAACTGTGGAACATTAGTTACAGGTTTAGGAGCTGAGCTCTACTTGGACATATTGAGGATAACTGTAATTACAGTTTTTGGAATACAGACAGACGGGCACCTTGAGGGAGAGCAGTGAGAGATACAGCACTGGGAGAAATCACAGGTTGGACCAACTAAACCAAACAAGTTTTCAGAAGATAATGTGATCTGTCTTACAACTCCATGCCTTGGGTTGATTCAGGACAGCCCCAAAATATGTAATCCTTTCCTCCTCTCCCCTCTCCTCTCCTCTCCTCTCCTCTCCTCTCCTCTCCTCTCCTCTCCTCTCCTCTCCTCTCCTCTTCTCTTCTCTTCTCTTCTCTTCTCTCCTCTTCTCTTCTCTTCTCTTCTCTCCTCTCCTTTCTTCCCCGAAGAAGAACAACCAATCAAACGAGTCTCACAAAGACACAAATGTCTTCTAATCAAATACAGATTTGTACAAAGTTGCACACTATCAATTGGCAGTTTACAAACTCTCGCGAGCAAAGCGTTTCCACACAGAAAACTGTCAGGATAGGTGAAATGCTCATCAGTTATAACAGCATCTGCTTATCAATAGTGGGTAGACATTCAATTCAACTTATTAACTCAACAGACTTCAATTCAACTTAACTCAACAGAATTCAATTCAAGAACTTTCTTTTCCTGTGAGGGAAGTTATGCATGGAGATTTTCCATTTTCTCTGTCGTTGAGATTTCACCATCCTGTCTCTGGTATAATGTTGCTTTGAATAGACACTGAGAGGGTCCAAGCGAATCATGTTCATAATGTGTGTTTCCCAGAGGTCATGGGTGAGCTGTGCTGTGTTAGGGTTGTCAGGATGATCATAGCATAACATATACACAATGCTCCACCCTGCCTCCTCTGCCATTGGAACACATGCAAGGTGTGCGTGCATGCGTGTGTGTGTGTGTGCGTGTGCAGTGTGTGTGTGTGTGCGTGTGTGCGTGTGCGTGTGTGTGTGTGTGCGTGTGTGTGTGCGTGTGTGCGTGTAAGCGGTGGTAGTAGATGGTCATTTAGGGGGTGGTGTTTCATGGGAACACTAAGAGCAGCTGGTGGTACGCCGCGAACAATATTGTGGCTACTCTTTTATGGACAATTAATTTCTTCTTCTCTTTTTTATTTCCCTCTATCTCCCACCAGCCACATGAAACACAGAGTAAGAAGACCACAGTCATCCTGACGAACCAACTCTTCCCATGGAAACTGTGTACAAAATGGCACCCTTCATAGTGCACTGCTTTGGTGAAGGATAATGCACTGTATAGGGAATAGGGTGCCATTTGGGACGGAGACTTAGTAAACATCACATTAAACATGAAAGGAGACAATCACAGGGGCTTCTCTCTCATCCCCTGCTAGGGGAAAGAACTGAAGAACAGAACCCAGGGAGGAAGGAGGGAAAGGTGCGTAGGAGGAGAAGATGTGGTAAAAATACAGGGGAATAGAGAGACTCGCAAAAAGAGAGCGAGAGAGAGAGCGAGAGAGCGAGAGAGAGCGAGAGACTAAAGGAAAGTGAGAGGATGTGGAAAAGGGAGAAGCACACCCTCTACAGGATGCAACAGAGAACTGCAATCAACTGTTGACATGCTTCTCAGCGAGTCAGGATATTATTCCATCCACCCCAGGAGGCTGCTGAGGGGAGGACGGCTCATAATAAAGTCTGGAGCGGAGCAAATGGAAAGGCACCAAATGTTCCATGTATTTGATACCATTCCACTAATTCCGCTCTAGCCATTACCACGGACCTGTTCTCCCCAATGAAGGTGCCACCAACCTCCTGTGCCATCCACATGCCCGGTCTCTTCTGATAACACCTAGTTTGGATGTTCTATATTTTCCTACATCTCCTTTCATCTCAATTCACATGATTCTTTCCCCTTCATAACATCTAAACATGATCAGTGGCTTCAGGCCTCAACCCTCCTTACCCTCCCCAGCAACCCGGATGATTCAAACAGGAGGATGATATCACAGCATATCCAAACAGTCAGATAAGGGCTGGAAAGGCTGGGGAGTTCAGCTCCCTCTTATTCTCTAATAGGACACATTCAAATCCCTGCAGCCTGCAGCAAAGGAAGACAGCCTTGACCTTACTGTGGAAAGGGAGGATGGTGACAGCGAGATCAAGGAGGATGAAGTCAGAATGACACTGCGAAGAGAAGCCTGCCGCCACATGACGAAGCTCGCGTCCACTTCCAGAGCATGGTGTTTGCCTACAGAGTAGCTGATATAAAGTGATAGAGAGTCACTGATTTGTTTTGCCTGGGAGCTGGGTGTGAGCAATTCAAACCAGTGCTGACTGGCTGGCTGTAAGGATTGGATCTGTAAAGGGCATATCTGATATCCTCTGACTGAGCAGCCTGCTTGTTTGTGGTGGTGGGAGGAAACAGGTGCCTTATCCAAGGACCAGGAAGAAAGCCACATACAGTATACATCATACAGTCAAGCCTCTCTTCACACACACAGACACAGACACACACACAGGCTTCTTCCTCAGGAGGCAATGGATCAGAACCACCTTATTAATCAGGAACATTCTTTGAACTGCAGACAGACATGTTTTCCCTCAGCTGTGTCTGTCATTCCATCCGGTCTGTCTGTAGGCTCAAACCACTCCAGGGGGTGATGAGATGAGATAACTCCATACAGCACTGAGTCCTCATAAAACACAAACACACACACACTCCTCTTCTTCACTGTCTCCAAAATAACTGCAGTCATTCCTCAGCCTAGACTCCAAGCCCGAGCCTCCCCTCCCAGTCCCTATGAGAGCTCCAAGAATGTTTCTGTTTTGTCTCCTGATCTCTCAACTCAAATAGAATAATTCAATTGAAAACAAACGTCAACATAGCTAAGTCCCCGGGGCCCCTCTGTGTTGCATGGCTGCTGGGTAAAGGGAAGAGAAAGCAGGAAAGGAATGGGGGGGATGAATGTTTTGGCCCTCTCCTTTCCTCCTCCCCCTCTCCCCCCAGGCCAGTGTGTAGTAATAAACGTCCTCTATAAATCTACCCCTCCCTCACAACACCCTACCCCCCTCCTCCCCCCATTCCCTCCTCCAACCTTTTTAACAGCTCCTTTTCTTCTCCTCTCCTCCCTCCTTCACCCTCAGCTTTCTTTCTGTCTTGCTCAGTCATGGATTACAGGAGGTGTGTGTGTGTGTGTGTGTGTGTGTGTGTGTGTGTGTGTGTGCGTGCGTGCGTGCGTGCGTGCGTGCGTGCGTGCGTGCGTGCGTGCGCGTGTGTAGGTTAGTCGAGGCAGGGCGGACTACAATAGATTTGCATATAGGGTTACCTAGTTCTTTTTACATACACGACATGATTGTGGCTGCCTGTTATGTGTCTGAACATGGTGAGATCACTATGGTATTCGGTTACAGGCCTATAGCCTACCTATCTGTAAATAACCTGATGGGGAATGAATAGAGATGATTACAATATTACTAGATATTATTAGCCTGGCTCCAGATCTGTTTGTGCTGTCTTGCCAACTCCTATGGTCACTGTTTGCCCAGGCTACAATATTATAGCCCTACACTATATACAGTATGTAGCCTACATCTATGGTGCAAATATAGATTATTAACACTGCAACTGCACGGAATAGACGGTAGAACAGTGGATGCCTCTTCTCATGCTGTAACTTCCAATGAGACTTCCTGTTCAGTCATCAGGGAGCAGTCCGTGAATTTCAAATAACAGAGCAGGTTTTCATTGTAAACTGAGCCAAGGCTGTAGGCTGCATTACATGTGGCTGTGCTGTGCTGTGCTGTGTGTGTGTGTGTATGTGTGTGTGTGTGCGTGCGTGCGTGCGTGCGTGCGTGCGTGCGTGTTTGTGTGTGTGTGTGTTTGTATGGCTGTAGTTGAGCGAGGTAGGTAAGGGTTAAACTAATCCTGGCTGCCTTAACAGAATCCACCGGAAAGTCCGTTGTTCAACAGGCCAACAATTAAGAGTAAATTAATGACAGTGTGTGTGTGTGTTGTGTGTGTTGTGTGTGTGAAATAGGATGATAGCAGAAGGGAGCCTGAGGATACAATGTAGGGAGAGAGATACTTCAACTATTTGCACATTGTTAAAACATTGCCAATAATATAACACTTTAAAAAACTTTTGTGAGTGTAATGTTTACTATTAATTTTTGATTGTTTATTTCCCTTGTTTATTTCACTTGCTTTGGCAATGTAAACATATGTTTGCCATGCCAATAAAGCCCTTTGAATTAAGAGAGAGAGGGAAGGGGGGAGAGAGAGAAAGAGAGAGAGAAAGAGAGAGAAAGGGAGAGGGGGGAGAGAGAGGGGGGGGCGTTACAAAGTAAACAAGTTCTGACTGTCTGCCTAGAAGATCTTGAGGAAAGTGTTCTTGGGGAAGTTTAGAACACCTTCAAACTAGACAACCCAACTTATAATAAAGTATGCCTAGGCAAGTAATACAATGTACAGTATGTGGTTTATTATAATACAGTAACACGGGGTGGGATAGTAGACTACACTGTGTCTACTAGGCTACAAAACTTGCTTGAACAAAAACTTGGCATGCAGAAATCCTGCAACTTTGAACAAACAAAAGTCAATAGGCCTTGCTGACCGTTGACAAGCCTAAGCTTCTTGATGGATTGAAGGGTTTAGGCTCATGACTCATAACACTTACATTGGAAAATGTATTCACGAGTGTTGCTGTAAGTGCAAGTCTGCATGTTGGAATAGGAAATTGTTTAGTTGGCATTTTTTCCTACGTGGATGATTCCAATATATTGAATGTAACGTTGTGCTGCAACTTCATTCTGCAGACTGAACAAGATGAGAGGGGAAAGCATAGCGCATTACAGTTTGTTTTGAAAACTTGGGAGAAAAGTATTATTAGTGTTTCAAAGTCAATGCAACATGTGCGCTGAGAAGATGCTTGCAACTGGTGCAACTGTCCCCCCCACCCCCAACCCCCACAAAAAAAGTTCGATCTAAGAAAAGACGCGTCACTACAAGCTCCTCCTGCACAGGATTATAAAGGAAATGCACGGAACTGGTGCGAGGCAGAGGGGGTGTACTAGTAGTTAGGGCAAAAAAAAGTTGACAAAACAGAACTTGCCATCCTGTGTAATTTCAATTAAAAAAAACATACATTTTTACTGTTTTTGGATTTTATTTTCAACGCTGCCAAGATGACCATGGCAGTGGTTTCGCCATTCGACTTCAGCGAAGTAATGAACAAGGTAACTTTAGCTACAGAAAGTCACCTACTCGGCTTTTCTCTAACCTAGCCAATGGATGGAGGCAAGTCAGTGCTGGAATTCGACATTTCACTAGGCTAGTTTTGTGTGGTTTAATTTCAAATGTTTACGCTTTTGTTCTAATGCATATTTATTAAAGGGGTCCATTAACATTTAAATCAGACTGCTATAACGCGAAACTGTAACTACTATAGTTTGCTAATTTAGCTTGCAAACTAATTTTACCCGGGAGTGAGTTCCATGATGTGCTTTCGGGCCAAGAGCAGTGTTAGCCTCTGATGCATGATGTCTCGTGTTGTGATTTTTTTTTAAACTTTTACTTTGTTTGTTGACTAACTTTCGTTTCCTTGTTTGATTGCTAATATCCCGTCATAAGAGTGAGTCAGACGGGTTTAAATCGACTGATATAATGGGAAACTTGCTGGCCTGCTACTTTTGCTCAAGTAAAGTGTTAACCACGAGTGCTTTTGTTGATTTTAATTCAATGGAAACAGTTAGCCTGGCGATCGAAACTTATTTTGTAATGTGCAGTTGGATCAATTGGATCTTTTCGCTGACCAACACGTAATTCAAATCTGCTAGAATTGGAGCGTACATGTATCCGATTTATATTTGCCATGATGTTGCATTCATTCAATCAAGTGTCAATATACTCGTGCCTGAAACTACAGTTTGAAACGCATAGCCTAATGATTCTGACTTCAGTTGAGCATTGATTTATTGAAACGTGTAGACTTACCGGTGGCACGTCGAATATAGGATATTTTTGTACTTGCAATATGTATATATCCTGTATGAATTGCATTGATGTATTAACAACTTCTGAACTTTCCGTTTAAAGTTATTATTGTGCATAAAAGGGTCCACATAACGTTAGCTATTCATGAATCTTGTGTGTGTGAGGCAAAACATGCTTTCTTATCCCATCAATCACCTAGTCATGCATATCTAGGCCTGATGCGAGTGTTCTTTTGAAGAGAACTTCGTTACTAGCCTACTATGCCTTCCATTTTGAGGTTCTTTCACACTACGTTTTCATTTCGCTTTTTCATTTCAAATGATTCAAAAAAGCTGCAGCAGCTCCTTTGTAACCGGGACCATGATCGCTCTCACGCGCTCCTTCCTTTGCGCCATTTACTTTGCAGGCACACATTCCTCAGTAGGGCAACTTGCCAAACCAGCTGTTCTGTTCTATAGGTCTGCATCCGCCTTAGGATTTAATTCGAGACGAACATCAATGGTCATTCAGGGATTTCTTTATAGATGTTTTCCTTCCCTTTATGAAATGTAAAACACTCTTTCTTGTGATTTTTTTTTTTCTTCATATAAATACATTTGTTTTTGTGTTGACTTTCGATCTAATATTTTGTCTCTTTCCAGAAGAACAAGATGCTGAACTACAACAACAACATACTGAGCCCCCCCCATCATGCCATGTCCACCCCCACCGGAGCCCTGCTGGACAGGGACAGGAAGGCTGTGGGGACCCCCTCGCTGGGCAGAGGGGTGTCTGTGTACCACTCGGTCACCCTTCCCAACCACAACCCCAGCTCCAAGTTCCACCAGAACCAGTTCCTCAACAGCCTGAAGATATCAGACCCCTGCTCCGTCACCTCCGGGTTAATCAGTGGCAGCAACAAGGAGAACCGCATGAGAGACCGCTCCTTCTCTGAGACAGGCGAGAGGCTCCTACAGAAGTGCCTGGGGCCGGCTAGTCCTACCAGCCTGGGATGCAACAGCCAGAGCCAGCAGCAGAGCCAGGTCAACTCCAGCCGCTACAAGACGGAGCTGTGCCGCCCGTTCGAGGAGAACGGAGCCTGCAAGTACGGCGACAAGTGTCAGTTCGCCCACGGCATCCACGAGCTGCGTTCTCTCAGCCGCCACCCTAAATACAAAACCGAGCTGTGTCGCACCTTCCACACCATCGGATTCTGCCCCTACGGTCCCCGCTGTCACTTCATCCACAACGCAGAGGAGCGCCGTGGACCCCCTCCCGGATCCTCCTTCTCCCCGCTCTCCTCCAATAAGCTGGAGCGTCCCCGTCTGCAGCACAGTTACAGCTTCGCAGGGTTCCCCAGCTCCGGAGGTCTGAGAGGAGAGGACAGCCTCACCCCTACACCCATGTTCTCCCCAGAAGAGATGCCTGAGTGGCCAAGCTGCAACCCCTTCACATATTCCAGCCAGGAGCTGGCCAACCTCTTTGGCCCCAGCCTGGGATCCGGCGGCCCCGCGGGGACCGAACCCAACACCCCTGCACCCCTGTCTCCGACCAACACCCCCTACTTCTTTAGGCCCATGTCGGAGTCCCCCACCCAGATGTTTGAGTCTCCGTCCAGCCCTCCACAGGACTCCCTGTCAGACCAGGAGGGGTATCAGAGCAGCTCAGGGGGCAGTCTCAGCGGGTCAGAGTCCCCCAGCCTGGACGCCAACAGACGCCTCCCCATCTTTAGCCGCCTCTCTGTCTCTGATGACTAGACTGCTCCTAATTCATGTATGTTATCTGTCGTCTCCCAGAAAGAGAAAATGAATGGAAAATGGCACTCCCCTCTACCATGTTCCCCTACCCCTTTCCTCCACAAAACAATATCAATTTAGTTCCTAGTTTGAATGATCTAAGGATAAAGTGACTTAATTAAGGGAACTTGTTTTCAAATCACCCCAGATATCTCTTCCCTGCTGTTTACTCCACTCCCCTCATAGAGCCTACCCCGTCTTCTGGCATAGTGCCAAAACGGGAGAGGAAATGAATGAACAATGAGAATGATGGTGTGAGAAAAGAAAAAGAGATTGTTAGACTGTTGTTTTGCCAGGTGCCACCTGTCTTTCTGTTCTTGAACACTTAGCAGTGCTAGTGGGCCTTTGGCACGGGGAGTGTATCATCGCACCACACGCCCCACTCTTCCACCGCCATCCTCTGACGTTACCACCTCTCAAGCTCACTTCCCTGGTCTACTCTGTGCTGAGCTAGCTGGAGGGTGCTCATTAACACACCCTGTCCTCAGATCAACCCCAGCTGTTTTTACTATAGACTTTGAGCAACAACAAAAAATACATAAACTGAAATGATATGAATAGTTTTAAAACAAAGTGCCTGGAGCAGTTGGTTTGTGCGTAGCATGTGCGAGAGTTGGATGGACTACTGTCTGAGGGTTTCGATTCTTTCAACGTCAACTTGTCCCGTCATAGTTCTTCTCAAGCGTTCTTTGTTGAGTGTCATTTTCTGTAATAGCGGAGCAGGACAGAGTCTGTATGCAGGAAGTGACTGACAGACACAGGAAGTGTTGCTGGTCACTGGCGGTTGTTTCTGGGAAGGAAGGACGTCTTTAATGTCTAACTGGTTATTAAACCTTGAAGACGATTTGGTTTCTGTCCAGCCCGCCTCCGTCCATGCTGTTCTGCAGGCAGCAGGGAATTCCAGCATTCCCATGGTGCAGTTCTTCTACTTCCTGCAACTTGAGATGGGATCTCTAAGCTATCTTATTTTTCCTCTTCCCTTATAGAATCAGACTCTGGCTCTGAGGAGCAGCTGTCATGACATCTCCCTGCTTCTTTCTATGGTTTTTGATTTATCCATTTTTTAAATTGTTATTATTATAGTTTGTTTTTAAAACTTTCCGAGCATCGGTGCTTGTCACTGCTTATTTAACTTATCGAAACATATTTATTGGTGATCATATGCATTTAGTTTTTTTTTTGTTAATTTTGTATTTATCTGGATAATGAACAATAGAATATATTTTCTTTTTATGTTAAGTTATGATCTTCGGTATTAATCTAAAGATTGTGAAGATGTTTTGTCAGTTTCCCTCCCCACCCCCCCACAGTTTAATATATTGTACTACAATGACTGCAACAATATTTGTAACTACACTTTGTTAAAATAAAACTTAATTTAAAAAGCAACAAAAAAAATACAGGAAAAAAATGTCGCGTTTTGATTATTTATTTGTAGACTTAAAAAACAAACAGTTTTCCCTATTATTGTTCTGCAATTCTAGGGACAAAATACTTGTTGCATTATCATCCCGGAACTGTCCTATCCTCCCTTACTCTTTAGAACGTTTTCTATGACCGTAACAGTACTTTACTGTTATTACTTTGTTCACTCAATTCAGCTATTTGTATTCTTTTAAATCACGCCAGCTTGGTTCCATATGGAGACCAATCAGGATTCTCTTTCATAATTATGACTAAAGCGGTAAAACCAAGAGGTACAACACATAATGATGAGTTATCTCCATGTTCACTATCACATCCTGATTTGAGTGTCGGGTTTAAAGGAAGGTTATGTCTGAATGTTATGGAATACAGTTAACCAAGGATTTAGAGGAAAAATACTATTTGTATTACAAGCAATAGCAGTGACCAAATGGGTTGAGGAGAAGACATTTGTATTTTTGATGGATGTTTGATTCACTTGCATGGCCCCCAACTGTTATAAAGTGCCTACTTTTGAATACATTCCAGGTAGCTAAAGTTTTATATTAAACGATGGAAGATGGTGAAATTGTTTAAATTCCTTGTTCCATGTTTCCTTAAAGTTTTGAGCAAGGTTAAACAGGATTATTGACACAAAGAACGTAAAACTGTTGAATGTATTTTTCTCAGCCATGGTTTTTCACTACAGTCATTTCTATGTGAGTTTATATTAGAAACTGATTTCTCTTTTTGTAACTATTGATTGCAGTTAACCAATAAACCCTGTATTTTTGAAACAATTGTTGTCTATTCATTCATCCACCCATTAGTGAACTGATTTGAAGACCTCTGGTTTGTCCTCTCTGTCAGGGATAGTCAAGCATGACATTTAACAGGGCTCTTACACAAGGTTTACCTTGCTGCACCAATAGACTCTGATGCAATGGCAGACTATTTGTTGTTGAAGGGAAAATGACAATTCATGACAAGAGATTCCTGTTGCGGCACGTCCCAGAACAAAATGTCACACCGGCAGCTTATCTTTTGGTGACAGATGTGGACACTGATTTAACCTTACTAAGCACAGACGGCCTGTTACGTTTACTACATGTTAATACATACTGAATACCAATAAATGGTTAAACGGTATCGTTTATTGATTCAATTAGTTAAACAGAGATCTGTGCGTACCGCATGTGGGGTGGAGGGAGTTTCAATGAGCCAGCTGATGATTGGTGGACATGAGAGAGAGCAGATTGGTAGACAGGAGAGGGAGCAGCCTGGTGATTGGTGGACTGGACAGACCTGTTCGGGGATTGTCCCAGGGTGATCAAACTCTGAATGAGCTGGTTTGATTACACAGACTGATACCATGCTCTGTTTACCTGGAAATGTTGATCAGGTCATTGAGGTTATGAGAAGCGGATATGGAGAGCCAGTCAGTCAGTGAGAAGAAAAGTAGTCAGAGATGGGTGTCGTGACTATGGTAAGGGTCATGTTCAGTAGAGCACAAAAATGTTTTGAAATTCCCAAATTAAAATGAGCACTTCTTATTGGACTACAGATCGTTGGTCTACCTACCTCTTCAATTCACCCATCGTAAAAACATTTCCTCCTGTTTCATGACCACCGGACTACTTTATTTGTTCTATTGCACCAGGCAGATACTTACCTCTCTACCCTCAGTTTTGTATCAGATGACAGAGAAGATCAGGAACTAACTCCTAATGGAACTAACTTGCCGAGTGCTGCCCCAGTCAGTTGACCCATAAGCCCTACTTGTTTCCTCAGTTCAGGTTGTTGCTTCTGATGCATTATCTTGTTCCTGGGTGTTGCCCTGAACATGCCAGGGGAGAGGGAGCACCTGTTGTGGGCCTGGTACTGCTTTAGGCCCAGGCCTCTACCCAGCCTACCTCCCCCTCCTTCAAATCATGATAGGTAGACAGATGAGACTGTCCACCTGTGCAAACAAGGTTTGCTAAACATCTTTGGGTGCCATGTAGCCTTTACCTCAGTGTTGTAAAGCAACCTGGCCTCAGAGCATTTTGGTGCCATGTAGCCTTTACCTCAGTGTTGTAAAGCAACCTGGCCTCAGAGCATTTTGGTGCCATGTAGCCATTACCTCAGTGTTGTAAAGCAACCTGGCCTCAGAGCATTTCGTATTTCGTATGCTAATGTTGTCCATGATGAGATTCGAACACGCAACCTTTGGCTTGTTAGACGCTCATGTTATACCAAATGTGACATATCATTTGAGTGTCCCGGATTTACATGTTCTATGTTAGGTCTAATCAATGAGACCAGGCTGTGTAAAGAGCTTAGCCCCAAGGAAATGTACAGGTAACTGCTCAAATAAAGAAAACACCCAAATAAAGTGTCTGAACAGGGCGTTGGGCCACCACAAACCGCCAGCACAGCTTCAATGCACCTTGGCATGCATCCTACAAGTGTCTGGAACTCTATTGGGTGGATGCCACACCATTCTACCATGATGAATTGCGTAATCTGGTGTTTGTTGATTGGGGTGGAAAAGATGCGCCGCTCCAAAATCTTCCGTAAGTGTTCAATTAGATTGAGATTTGGTGACTGGGCACACACACACACACACACACACACACACACACACACACACACACACACACACACACACACACACACACACACACACACACACACACACACACACACAAACACACACACACACACACACACACACACACACACAAACACACACACACACACACACACACACACACACACACACACGCACACACACGCACACACACAAACACACTTTAAACGCCCTATGCTCATTTGAGACCCCTCTTTCAAAGTCACTGAGACTTCTCCTTCAGCCCGAGTAGCCAAAATAATAGGCGACGGGCCATTTTTCTAAGCAAGATGGGATGTTTTAATGGCTTAATTCACTCAGAAACCACACCTGTGTGGGAGCACCTGCTTCCAATATACAAAACGTCGCATCCCTCATTTCCTCAAGTGTTTTCTTTATTTTGGCAGTCAACCCTAAGAACCCTCAAGAACAGAACAGCCGTTGAAGAAATGAAACGAACGCTCTTAACTTCTCCAAAGGACAAAGTAGTAGAAAACTCTGGTATTAAGCATGCTCATGACATGTCTTACAATCACAGGAGGCTGGTGTGGGGAGGACGGCTCATAATAATGGCTGGAATGGGGTGACTGGAATGGTCTGGAACCCACGGGAACCGGGTGGGTGTTTGATGTGTCTGACACCATCGCATTCATTCCTTTCCAGCCATTACTATGAGCCCGTCCTCCCCAATTAAAGTGCCACCAGCCGCCTGTGCGTACATCATAATGCATTACACCTGCGGGTTTTTGTGACCGAAAACGCTACCTATCTCTCCATCTCCCTCTATTCAAGCCCACCCAGGTGAGAACATCTTGTGCTCACCAACCATGCTTTCTTTCCGTTTGCGGCCTTTCAGGGGAAATAAATCTGCATACTGTATGTGTGATACAAGAGCAGGCTGCATCCTGTTTATGAGCTGGTAATTTGCCTACATAGATTGTAGCGGCATCACATACGTGCACAGGAAGTGGTTGTTCACACGCACGCTTGCACACGCGAGCAAAACCTCAAGAAGGACAAAGTTGAGGGGGGGGGGGGGGTGCTCTGCTCAGTGGTGCAACGACCCTTTGAAGCATGGTGACAAGAAGATGCCAGCCATGATGACGCCACCTCTGCAGTTGACTTTCCATTATGCTGACACAATGGAAGCGAATACGTACAGTAGGAGAGTATTTATTTGACTTGACAGTAGAATCTGTCTGGAAAACCAAGCCTTTACGTTTCTGCATCTTACGCACCCGATTGATTACCGCAGCGCTATCAGCGCTAATCCTGTATGTTTGTACGAGGTTACAGTAGCCTAATCTAAAAGCCTGAAAATAGCTAGGCTGATGCCAGGCTTAAGTTGTGCCACAGCCAGTCCTGCTGTAGGTACACCTTTGTAATGGGTCATATCAGTGGTCGGTTCTCCCTCTCTGTTTGAGAAAGGAGAGGGAGCAAACAGAGAGAGAGCTGAATGTGCTGACACTATTTCCCCTTATCTCTGGTCACAGCTGAGCGAGAGTATAAGGGTAACTGGAGTGTGGGTATGTGTGTCAGGGGAGGCAGCTGAGGGGAGGACGGCTCATAATAATGGCTGGGATGGAGTCAATGGAATGGCATCAAACGTGGTTCTCGTGGGGTCGATACCATTCCATTGACTCCATTCCAGGCATTACTATGATTCATCCTCCCCTCAGCAGCCTCCCCTGGTGTGTGTGTACGTGTCGCATGGATGTCTGTAAGTGTGTGTACCCACATAAGGCGGGTCAGATGAAGAATGAATGACTGTTAGGGTTAAGGGCTGTCCAGAGGACGGTGCCAGAGCCTTGTGGCTATTTCATCCGTTTTTTTTTCAAACTGGGTAAAACGTCAAGGACACAATCGGAAACAATCCGAGTCCAGATTGTAGAGAGCAGACAAGCAAAGCGTTTAACTCTTAGCGCTCCCACTGTTTGCCTAGCATGCCTCTGGAGGACACCAATGTGACTCAAGCTAGAGCTAGGCTACGTTGCTTTGCCAGGGAATAGGACCATGAGAAGCAGAGGCATGGCCTGGTTCTTTATCTCCTAACCTCCGTAGCTCTGTGGTGGTAAGTGTCAGAGTTAGACTGAGAGCAGGTCAACAAGACAACTGATTGCTTCTGTTTACGTAACCTAGACACTCCTGTGCTCGCGCACACACACACACACACGCACACACACACACACACACCTATTATGTAGCAGCAGGCCTATGACTGTGACACTATGCTGACTTTAGTCATGCACATTAGCTGACAGTATCCAGTGTCACATGTTTTTTCAAGTGTCTACCCTTGACCTAAAAAGGAGAGAGAGAAAACATGTTGGTTAGGAGAAAAGACCTGGGTTCAAATAGCATTTGAACTCTTGCAGATACTCTGGAACATTTGCTTTAGCCTGCCTGGAGAGTCAGGTAGGTTGGGTTTGCACTATTGTGGCTTATCTATTGGTTCCATTGCAACAGGCAAGCTCAATCAAGCACAGATCAAGTGTTTGAAATATTTTCAAATGGTTATTAAACCCAGGTCTGGAAGGGAGAGGCAGAGATGAGGAAGCTTCCATGGGCCCTGAGTAAGAGATATATGTCTGACAGGTTGGGGAAATCAGAGGAGGCTGATGGGAGGAGCTATAGGAGGACATTGTAATGCCTGGCAATGAATCAATGGAACGGTATCAAACACATCAAACACATGGAGACCACGTGTTTAACTCGGTTCCAAAAATTCCATCCCAGCCATTACAATGAGTCTGTCCTCATATAGCTCCTCCCACCAGCCTCCTCTGGTGGAAACAGACCCAGCAACTCTACCTAGTGGCACAAAACAAACACCCAACACTTGCCTTTCATTGAGCTCTGGGGTTGAGTTCTTCCCTAATGGCTGGGTGAGGATTCTGTCACAAAGCACTAAGCCTGGGTCAGTGGATAGGAAAGATGAAGAATAAGATGCGGTAGCCAGTCATATAGCTGATATAAAGTAACAGCAAATTAGATTGGTTTCATTGCATCACTGAGTCCTTTCCGAGATTTCTCTGTTGGGTTTGGTTGCATCTGTTTCCTGAAGGCATCGGTGCAGAGAGACAACATGTAGGGGACAGTGTAATGGGGCAATTATTTATATACCCAGGCACACACGCACACGCACACGCACACACACACACACAGGACCTGAGTAAAGTAGTAAAACAAAATTGATATAAACAACCGATACTGTGGAAGATGACATCACAGATGAAGTTCAAACTTCAAAGAGGAAGCCCAGAGAAGATGTGACTGCTTGTGTCCCAAATGGCACCATGTTCGCTACATAGTGCACTACTTTTGACCAGGGTCCATATGGCTCTGGTCAAAAGTAGTGCACTATATAGGGAATGGGGGTTCCATTTCAGGCTCAGCCTCTGTCTTACTAACTTACTACTAGAGCAGAACCTCTGACAAGTAGCCGACAGATCAGGTTTATATTTATAGATGAGAAACAGATGACTGTTTCCAGATCGGGACATAAGGAGATAATAAATTCTCATGGTTGTAGATGCCAGTTGTCATAGAAACATACGCAGTTCAAAAAGCTAATGATAAATGATCAGTGGTGTAAAGTACTTAAGTAAAAATACTTTAAAGTACTACTTAAGTATTTTTGGGGGGTATCTGTACTTTACTTGACTATTTATATTTTTTGGCAACTTTTACTTTTACTTTACTACATTCCGAATGAAAATAATGTACTTTTTTTTTTTAAAGGAAATAAAATTGTGCCGTCTGGCTAAATATAAGGAATTTGAAATTATTTATAATTTTACTCAAGTGGTATTTAACTGGGTAACTGTTACTTGAGTCATTTTATATTAAGATATCTTTGCTTTTACTCAAGTATGACAATTTAGTCTCTGTCTGTCTGTCTGTCTGTCTGTCTGTCTGTCTGTCTGTCTGTCTGTCTGTCTGTCTGTCTGTCTGTCTGTCTGTCTGTCTGTCTGTCTGTCTCTGTCTCTCTCTGTCTCTCTCTCTCTCTCTCTCTGTCTCTCTCTCTCTCTCTCTCTCTCTCTCTCTCTCCCCCTGCCCCTCTCTCTCTCTCTCTCTCTCTCTCTCTATCAAGTATAAACCAAACCTGTATCATTGGTTTGTTTGAGTTGGAAACAGACAGATATGGCCTGGGGGATAGAGGAATAGCCCAAGAGCGTTCTGTCTGAGTTTCGCAATGATCTCCATTGGCACTCAGACCCCGAGAGGAGAGATAAGGACTGAGCCTGAGAAAACACAGATCTCACACACACACACATGCGGTGTGTGTGTGTGTGTACGTGTCTCAGCAGGTTAGCAGGTTAACCATGAGGGTTAGTGTAGAAGGACAGGAACAGGCCTGACAGACAGGTTCCAGGTAAGGCCTTTATCTAGATGGAAGGCTTCTGTGAGAAATCTGAGCACACATTGACAAAGCAATCTCAGTTGTGTTTTTTTTTTACTGTGGTGAGATGTTGAACTCTTATAATCCCCGCCATGGCCCTGAAGGGAATGATAAGTAAATTCAACTGTCAACTGGTTTCCAAAACACCTCACGTTGGACTGAGTGGCACATCCATTTGTTGTCTGTGTGAGTTTATAGTACCACACTCTAGATCAACACTAGAAACAATGGCTTTCTGTGAGTTGAAATGACAAGTGAAATTCATGACAATATGTACATTAAGGAGACTCACAGAGATGTGATGATTCAGTTGAATAGGTAGGGTAAGGAGGAGGGAGAGTCAATAAGAAATCAGCCATTGTTGTTATCCAGCACCATGCAGAGAGAGAATAACAGCAGGTGGAGAAGTATTATCCAGTCAGTGGTGTGTGTGTGTGTGTGTGTGTGTGTGTGTGTGTGTGTGTGTGTGTGTGTGTGTGCGTGCGTGCGTGCGTGCGTGCGTGCGTGCGTGCGTGCGTGCGTGCGCGTGTGTGTGAGAGAGAGGAGATCCCAGAGGAAGGCAACACAATGGAAGGCAGAAGTGGAGGTATCTGTAAATCAGACTATAGAAGCTAACTGATTCTCCACCTGTGTCTGTTACACCGCTAGCTTCCCAGAAACACTTGGTCTACCAGGAGACACTCTGACGCACACACCACGACCTGGCTGGGATCAGCAAGGCCTCATCCTGCCGTTACTATACCTGCATACACACGCGTAAGGACACACCTACGCAGGCACGCAGGTAAGGACTTGCTCAGACACACAGACACAGGCAAAAATACACACACAAATAAACACACACACACACACACTCACACACTCACACTCACACACTCACACTCACACACACACACACACACACACACACACACACACACACACACACACACACACACACACACACACACACACACACACACACACACACACACACACACACACACACACACACACACTCTCTCTCTCTCTCTCTCTCTCTCTCTCTCTAGTTCTCTATCCCTCACTCAGCTAATTTCCATTTAATTCACAGGCCCAGTATAAACATCTTCCATAATCCGTCATAGCATTAGTGGTAATAGACTGTTATGATGAGTTATAGCACACTCACACACACCTCCTTCTATATATTTAAAAAATATATATTTCACCTTTATTTAACCAGGTAGGCTAGTTGAGAACAAGTTCTCATTTACAACTGCGACCTGGCCAAGATAAAGCAAAGCAGTGCGACACAAACAACAGCACAGAGTCACACATGGAATAAACAAACATACAGTCAATAATAGAATAGAGAAAGTCTATATGCAGTGTGTGCAAATGAGGTAGGATAAGGGGAGTGAGGCAATAAATAGGCCATAGTGGCGAAATTATTACAATATAGCAATTAAACACTGGAGTGATAGAGACTGGAGTGATAGAGACTGGAGTGATAGAGACTGGAGTGATAGATGTGCAGAAGCTGAATGTGCAAGTAGAGATACTGGGGTGCAAAGGAGAAAACAACAAAAAAAGAGGCAAGACTGTGGGATCACGCAGCATAGGTGTGTGTGTGTGTGTGTGTGTGTGTGTGTGTGTGTGTGTGTGTGTGTGTGTGTGTGTGTGTGTGTGTGTGTGTGTGTGTGTGTGTGTGTGTGTGTGTGTGTGTGTGTGTGTGTGTGTGTGTGTGCGCGCGCGCGCACGCACGCGCATGTGTGTTGGGGGTTGTTTACTTGGACAGGCTCTCAGAAAGCGTCTTCTCTCCTGGCCTGCTCCACTTCCTGCCCCTTCCCCTGCCTGGAGCAGCCCACACACACACACACACACACACACACACACACACACACACACACACACACACACACACACACACACACACACACACACACACACACACACACACACACACACACACACACACACACACACCTAGTCAGCCCAGCCTAGCCCAATCGCAGCCTCACAGGGACCCACATGGTAAAATACTTAGTGGCCTGCTTTACACACCCTTTGGGAACAGCGGGATTGGTGCTGGAACTGGGGAGGGTGGAGTTGGGACTGGGCTGGGGCTTGGGCTTGGGGTGATGGATGTTAATGGCTTTTATTACAGTTTTTAACAATCACTTTGGCACTAATTTCAGAACCGTGTGGTAATTTTTCAAAACTCTAGACACAAAACTCAAAACGGTCATTACTTCTAACACAGGCTGTCCAATGTTCAAAACATTGCATTGTGCATTCATATCTTTAAAGAAACCTTGCACTTGCAGAATCATTGGTTCAAATAACTAATGTATCACGAAATACCATAGGAACATTCATTTAGATCAGCCACACACAAGATACCGATAGTTTCACGATGAAGTTGTTCATACAATCATTAAATATAGTTTCATTATGGTACTACACGTAAATACATCACTGTAAAAGGGCTAGTAGAGAGAATACTACAGACACAATGGAATCATTGAACAAAATCTGATTTTTTGGGATGAAATACAATAAAACCACAACATAGGTTTCTTTGAATCAAAGCAAAAATAATTAGCTACAAAAAAAGAAAAAAACTACAGTAAAGCGTCAACTGCAGTGTTCCTCACCTGGCTTACTGTAAAAAGCAAAACAAAGGTTGATTACCGTACTTGTCACGTTCCTGACCTATTTATGTTAGTTTGTTATGTGTGTTAGTTGGTCAGGACGTGAGGTTGGGTGGGCATTCTATGTTTTCTGTTTCTGTGTTGGTTTTGGGTTGCCTGGTATGGCTCTTAATTAGAGGCAGGTGTTTGGCGTTCCTCTAATTAAGAGTCATATTTAGGTAGGCGTTGTCACAGTGTTCGTTGTGGGTGATTGTCTTCCGTGTCTGTGTATATGTTTGCACCATACAGGACTGTTTACGGTTTGTTCGGTTTATGTAGTCTGTTCCCTATTCGTGCGTTCTTCTTGTTTCATGTAAGTTCGTCGTCTAGGTCTGTCTACACCGTTTGTTGTTTTGTTAGTTTAGTTAAGTTCGTGTTTTCGTTTAATAAATATGTGTTCAAACTCCACTGCGCCTTGGTTCGATCAATACTCCTCCTTTTCGGGCGAAGAGGAGGAGGACCGCCGTTACAGTACTTCTATATTTCCCTCAAACCTGTCTTGTGGATGTGGCCACAGGTTCTCATCCACATCACAATGGATGCTTTCATTAGCCAAACATCTTTGGAAGAATCTTCGGGCATGGCGAATCCAGGCCTGACACTGGTGTGCCGTGATGTCATTGCATGCGTCATCCATGGCCTGGAGAAGGGTGGCTTGTACGTTAGGACGCCTATCATATACAGTACCTTCCACCTCCATGTGGAGAAAAATTCCTCAATCGGGTTAAGGAAAGGAGAGTATGGGGGTAAGTACAGGGTGGTAAATTGTGGATGGGCCTGAAACCATGCTTGCACCATTTGAGCATGGTGGAACCTGACATTATCCCACACAATGACATAGGTCATGCCATCAGCTCTACAGACCTGATTTAGCTCATCAAGGAAGGTTACATTCGAACAGTGAATCGTGTGGCTGCCTGCAACTCAATATATAGAGTAGAGAGAGTAGAGAGCTTTAGATGTTGTTCGACATAACATTAGAATGGGCAAGATGAGGAGTCCAAGTAACTTTGACCGTGGGATGATTGTTGATGCCACACATGGTGGTTCCAGCATCTCAGAAACAGCTGCCCTCCCGGGGTATTTTACGCACTACAGTCTCTTGAGTTTACATAGTATGGTGCGAGAAACAAAACACGTTCAGTGAGCGGCAGTTCTGTTGGCAAAAACGCCTTGTTAATGAGAGAGGTCAGAGGAGAATGTCCAGACTCATTCAAGCCAACAGAAAGGCCACCAATGTTCAAATAACAGCTGTTTAAAACAGTGGTGTGCAGAAGGGCATCTCTTAACATACACCACCGTGAATAATTCAGGCTGTTGTGGGGGAAAAAGGGGATCCTACCCAGTACTAGATAGGTGTACCTAATAAAGTGAATGGTGAGTGTACAGTAATGTCAAATATGAAAACATGGTCTGGAAAAGTGGTGCATGGGACCATAGAAACAGTGTCTGATAAGGAATGATGATGAAATATTACATCCATAGATAATGTAGGAAAATTGGTTCATGTTCCACGGTAATTGGTGTCAATGGATCTCGTTGTCCTGAAACTTTCATGATCTAAACACGGAATATTGTTCGCCAGTTTCCATAAAACTATGCATTAACTCTACTTCATCTTCCTCCCGGATCCGGGATCCTCCTCATCAAAAAAGCTGACTAGCATAGCCTAGCCTAATGGGACAGGGACATCATATAATATAATTTTCATGAAATCACAAGTCCAATACAGCAAATGAAAGATAAACATCTTGTGAATCCAACCATCATTTCTGATTTTTAAAATGTTTTACAGCGAAAACACAATATGTATTTCTATTAGCTAACCACAATAGCCAAACACACAACCGCATATTTTCACCATGTTTCCACCGCATAGGTAGCTTTCACAAAACCGACAAAATAGAGATAAAATTAATCACTAACCTTGAACAACTTCATCAGATGACAGTCTTATAACATGTTATACAATACATTTATGTTTTGTTCAAAAATGTGCATATTTGAGGTATAAATCATAGTTTTACATTGCAGCCACCATCAAAAATAGCACCAAAGCAGCCAGAATAATTACAGAGAGCAACGTGAAATACATAAATACTCATCATAAAACATTTATGAAAAATACATGGTGTACAGCAAATGAAAGATAAACATCTTGTGAATCGAGACAATTGTTCTGAATTTTTAAGTGTTTTACAGCGAAAACACAATATAGAATTATATTAGCTTACCACAATAGCCAAACACACAAAAGCATTTATTCACCGCAAAGGTAGCTTTCGCAAAAACCAGCAATAGATATAAAAATAATCACTAACCTTTGGACAACTTCATCAGATGACAGTCTTATAACATCATGTTATACAATACATTTATGTTTTGTTCGAAAATGTGCATATTTAGAGCGGTTATACATTGTGAATACGTAGCAACATTTCCCCAGAATGTCCGGAGAAATTGTGGACACTCACCTAATCTGACCAAAGAACTCATCATAAACTTTACATAAAAATACTTGTTGTATGGCAAATGAAAGATACACTGGTTCTTAATGCAACCGCTGTGTTAGATTTTTAAAAATAACTTTACCACAACATACAGCTTGGGTTATTGTGAGACAGCGCTCACCAACATGGCGGAGAATAGGCATCAACATATTACACAGAAATACGAAATAACATCATAAATGTTTTCTTACTTTTGCTGAGCTTCCATCAGAATGTTGTATCTCTACTTGCACATTCAGCTTCTGCACATCTATCACTCCAGTCTCTATCACTCCAGTCCAGTCTCAAGGAGTCCTATTTCCAGAATAAATCGTTGTTTGGTTTTAGAATGTTCGTATCTTCGGTCGAATTAGCAACATTGGCTAGCATTTTGGCGCGAACATTCCCATCCTCTCTTGGCGCAAAGAACGGAAAATTCCAAAAGTCCCATTAAACGTTGAATAAACTGATAAAACTTGGTTTAAAAAAACTACTTTATGATGTTTTTATCATATGTATCAAATAAAATCAGAGCCGGAGAGATTCGCCGTGTATACCGAACGATTTTCAGAAGACAATGTCGAGCTCCCCCGCGCGCCGGGAGAGCTCGACAAAGAAAATACCGGACCTGTCACTCCAAAAGCTCTTATTCGGCCTCAGATCAAGCTAGACACCCCATTCCACCTTCCACTGCCTGTTGACATCTAGTGGAAGGCGTATGAAGTGCATACATATCGATAAATAAAAGCCAGTTGAATTGGCAGGCCCTGAAACAGAGCCTCGTTTTCAGATTTTTCACTTCCTGTATGGAAGTTTGCTGCCAAATGAGTTCTGTTTTACTCACAGATATAATTCAAACAGTTTTAGAAACTTCAGAGTGTTTTCTATCCAATAGTAATAATGATATGCATATTGTATGATCTAGAACAGAGTACGAGGCCGTTTAACCTCTAACGAGTCACAAAGACGGATCCGGGACCCCCCTATCAAAAAAGCTGACTAGCATAGCCTAGCGTAAAACCTCAGGGATATCATATAATAAAATGTTCATGAAATCACAAGTCCAAGACACCAAATGAAAGATACACATCTTGTGAATCCAGCCATCATTTCTGATTTTTAAAATGTTTTACAGGAAAGACACAATATGTAAATCTATTAGCTAACCACGTTAGCAAAAGACACCACTTTTTTTACTCCACCCTTTTTTTACTGCATCAGTAGCTATCACAAATTCGACCAAATAAAGATGTAAATAGCCACTAACCAAGAAACACTTTCATCAGATGACAGTCTGATAACATATGCTATACAATAAATATGTTTTGTTAGAAAAATGTGCATATTTCAGGTATAAATCATAGTTTACCATTGCAGCCACCATCACAACTCTCACCAAAGCAACTACAATAACTACAGAGACCATCGTGTATATGCTAATTACTCATCATAAAACATTTCTTAAAAATACACAGCGTACAGCAAATGAAAGACACAGATCTTGTGAATCCAGCCAATATTTCAGATTTTCTAAGTGTTTTACAGCGAAAACACAATATAGCGTTATATTAGCTTACCACAATAGCAAACATCACAACAGCATTGATTCAAGCCAAAATAGCGATAACGTATAAACCACCAAAATATATACATTTTTTCACTAACCTTCTCAGAATTCTTCAGATGACAGTCCTATAACATCATATTACACAATGCATATAGAGTTTGTTCGAAAATTTGCATATTTAGCGCCACTAATCGTGGTTATACAATGAGAAAAGTAGCAAAGCTGCCCAGAAAATGTCAGGAGAAATCTTTGGAGAGGCACCTATTCTAATCAATAAATAATCATAAACTTGACAAAAAAATACAGGTTGGACAGCAATTGAAAGACAAATTAGTTCTTAATGCAATCGCTGGGTTACATTTTTAAAATTAACGTTACTTCAAAATACAGCGTGCGATAAAGCGAGGCTGCACTGCAATTAATGGCGGCTTATGCTTTTGACATTTTTCAACAGAACAACGAATTATCAGCATAAACAGTTCTTACTTTTTGATGAACTCTCATCAGAATCTTGGGAAAGGTGTCCTTTGTCCAAAAGAATCATTGCTAGGTTGTATAACGTCCTCTTCAACGTTGCAATTAGCAGTAAACGTTAGCATGAGAGAGAGAGATACCCAACCCCCTAGAACGCCAGGAAATTAAATACCCGAAAATCGCAATATACTGACATAAACTGATATAATTCGGTTTAAAATAACAAGATTATGATGTCTTTAAAGCCTATATCGAATAAAAACACAGCCGGATATATTTAAGATCTATAACCGATGGTTCTAGTACAATATGCCAAGGTCCTCAGTGCGTCAGAGCGAAGAGAACAGACACGTCTATGCCAAGTGATTTATAACATTTGAGATCTACGTAGAGACTCCATTTCAAGTCTTCCTATTCGCTAACATCCATGGGAAGGCGTATGCAGTGCATCTCAACCAATAGAAGACAGGCATATTTATACACAGGTCTCAGAGCAGCTTGGAAAATTTGGCATTCTCACATACACATAGGAAAATTGCTCTAAGTGCAGTTTTGTTTCACTCACAGATATAATTAAAATGGTTTTAGAAACTAGAGTGTTTTCTATCCAATAGTAATAATAATATGCATATTGTACGAGCAAGAATTGAGTACGAGACAGTTTAATATGGGAACGTAATTATTACAAAGTGCTAACAGCACCCCCTATTGATAAGAAGTTAAATTGGGCACGATTTTTTCCAATGTGAAAACAGCGCCCCCTATTGACAAGAAGTTTTAAGAGTAATGCAACAGTTACTTATCATTTTGAGCAGTTGTGTCAGTTGATAGTTAGATCATTGTAATGAAATGAATAGACAGTCATCTCAGATGTAATGTGTGAATTGCATTTTGAAATGGTAATACCTTCATGTTAAGTTGTGTCATTTTGACCAGGTCTGATCTGATGAAGTTGTCCAAAGGTTAGTGATTAATTTTATATCTATTGCTGGTTTTTGCGAAAGCTACCTTTGCGGTGAATAAATGCTTTTGTGTGTTTGGCTATTGTGGTAAGCTAATATAATTCTATATTGTGTTTTCGCTGTAAAACACTTAAAAAATCGGAAATATTGGCTGGATTCACAAGATGTTTATCTTTCATTTGCTGTACACCATGTATTTTTCATAAATGTTTTATGATGAGTATTTATATATTTCACGTCTCTTGCCGCGGGGAGAGAGGGGAGATAGACATAGAGGAGAAGAGCAGAAAGAGATTTTAGTTCAATGAACAAATTTAAAGGAAAGCTTTAAAGCTTAGCTTTATGTGTATTGTATCCAAGCAATTGGAAGGGTGTTAGAGATTTGAAGAATTTGCATTTTGATCGTTGGTTGTGAGTTTTGTGTCTAGAGTTTTGAAAAATGACATCAAGGTTCCGAAATTAGTGCCAAAGTGATTGTAAAAAACTGTAAATAAGTCTCTCTTTTCCTCTTTTTTCTCCCTCTCTTCTTCACTATCATCTCTCCCTCTACCCCAACCTCTCTTGCTGCGGGGAGGGAGGGGAGATAGACAGAGAGGAGGAGAGCAGAAAGAGAGGGAGGAGGTTACAGTGAGAGGAGAGCAGTAAAGGAAGAGAAGCTCACATCGAGAAGTCACATCTGGAAGTCTCCCAGCAGAGATGCCAGTGAAATTGAGCACTGGGAGCTGAGAGCAGCCCAATGAAAGTCGACATTATGTAATTGCTCTTCCATGTGCTACACTAGAGCCAGGCTCAGCCAGGACACCGTAACCATCTCAGTCTGCCTCACTCTGTCTGGAGGATGGAAAGACAGCTGGTACAACCTTTTAAAGAAGTAACCTACCCCTCCACATAAGAAGAAGACATAATACTTTTGACAATTAAGTCATCTTCTTCTGACCTACCCACTGTGCCCAGGATAAGGTTGATGTTGCTGTGGTCGGTCTCGTCTCGAGTCAGAGTAGAGTACAATAATAGGCCATGCTCTCTCTCTCAGTGAGAGGCCTTGGCATTTCCACCACCACAACAAGGCTGTGACCTTTGCAGCCATCTCCACCTCCTGCCATCCCTACTGGGTTTAGAAGGGACTGAAGCCTGTTGTTTTCGCTTGTGACACTTCATTCGAAGGATACCTACAAGGATTTCATAGCACATTCATAAGCAGTACACGTTTATATGTGTTAACAGCACACTGCTGCTAATATACTGCAACCCACAGGGTACATGAAATGGCTAAATGTGGTGTATGTTTCGGGAAGCATCTGGTTTTGAACATGATTCGATGTATAAACAGTTTGTGATGTGATCTGAGAACAGCTTGATCATAAACATGTGTCCATACCAGTACGCACTGTATGGTTATTCAGTTAGAGGGGGAATTCAGACCTGAGTTAAGCGTGTGTCAATGGAACATCATTCCTTGCGAATGCGCTTTTCTCTCTGTGTGTATTTTGACCTTGAATTTAAGCATGAGAATAGTACGCCATTCACCCACTATTCGCTTGAGGTGGAGCTCGAACAAATGAAGATGTGGCAGAGGTGTGTCTACAGATACACCGTATTCTGACCTTGACTTAACCCTCCTGTTTGTTTCATGTTAATTCATTCTGTGTTCCTGGTCCAGAATGACCACCCCATTATAGCTGATTATAAATCCATAACGATACATATATTATCACCTAATGTTGTGTTAGATCTTTTTATCAACTTAAGTTCTTGTGAACATTACACGTTTTGAACTTCTATTTGCTGTTTATGGCCTGTAGGCCTCATTGACCTGAGCTCATGCTACTCATTTTTGAGTAAAAACAAGCATAATGTATGGATTATTTTAACTATAACAAATACTCAGATGAAACATATTGTGCTATTTATCACAGACTACTTTGTGTCAAAGTTTAACAAGGACTCTCTCCTCCTCACCAGTGTCATGATCAAAGATATGATCAAGAGCCTCACATACAGTATATCATTTGGTCATTGTGCTTCCACAGACAGAATTGTGAGAAAGGCCTAAAAAAAGCTTTGTTTACCAGAGCTGCGAGAAAGGTTCTATATATTATTGAGACAATGTTGCGATTGTTTGTGTGAATGCCATAGGGAGAATGGTGGTTCCCGTGGGGGGAAAATTATATTGGGGAAAGGTTCCCGTGGGGGTTGCCATGGAAGCCAAGAAGGGGTGAGGTTTGTGCGTGTGTGTGTGTGTGTAATCAAACACACATGCATGAGGGGGTCTGGAAGAGGAAGTGTGTCTGTCTGAGGAATTTTATACGCTAATTGTAGTCTCACCCATTCATTTCTAATGACCGGTCATTTTTGACCCGGAACACCACAGGTGTACAAAAGTTAAATAAAACACCCAGAATGTAATGAAAATCATCAAAATGTATTTTGTTTGTTTCAGATGCCCTGCGTGTACAAAGTCATGGAACCTTATGACAATCAGATTAAATGAACTACATCTTTCAGAGAGAAAACTTGTAAATCGGTCCAATTCGACCGGAACACAGCAGGAGGGTTAAATCCCTAATAATTCTGCCAGTTTTACATGTGAGGAAACCATGATTAAGGTCTAGCATGCCTACAGGTTCCAAGTGGGAAAAGCATCTACTTTACACCATCCTCCATGCACTGTAATGTACAACTTGATCAAATCTATTGATAAGATCTAGGCAAGTGAGTAATCCGTTTGGATAAAGGGATTGATTGTAAATATAAATGGCTCTTGTTTGAGGTATATTTTACCTTATGATCGCTGGAGACCAATGTGAAACCAGTCATGGCAGCAAACTAAAGCATATCAACACATCAGCTTTCCCACAGTAAAGTGTATGAAATGCTGTGCCATTATGCAGACTTTAAATTGCATGGCCTTTAATATTGCAGGGGTGGGCACTCTTGAATGTCTTCATTATAGGCTCCCCGACTTTCTCTGTCTTCTATTTATGTCACGTTTGTCGTTTGGATGAAGAAAGGAGGACCAAGGCGCAGCGTGATAAGAATACATTCTTCTATTTATTTAACGAAACGAAGAACACTTAAACAAACTATGCAAAACAACAAACGAACGTGAAGCTATATATTAAACAAGTGCAGACACAGGCAACTTACATATAGACAATAACCCACGAAATACGCAACGGAATATGGCTGCCTAAATATGGTTCCCAATCAGAGACAACGATAAACAGCTGCCTCTAATTGAGAACCAATCTAGGCAACCATAGACATACAAACACCTAGACTAGTAAACACCCCATAAACATACAAGACCCCTATACAAGACTAAACACATACATCCCCCATGTCACACCCTGACCCAACCAAAATAATAAAGAAAACAAAGATAACTAAGGTCAGGGCGTGACAATTTATATCATGTTAAATAACAGTATCAGCTGTCAGTAGGCCTAATAACCACACATATTCAATTGCCAATTGAATTTAGTTCCCTTCGGTTGGAGTAGCCTACATCATTGTTCCATTTATTCACATTGTTTCGTTTACCTTAATTTGCTTCCTATGTAAATGCTGCTACAGCCGTTTGGTTGTTGCTGAGGATAGTTACTAACAGTTAATATAAAAAAAGAGTTAAATTGTTACGGCGCGGAGTGCAGACCAAGCCATAACAGTTTGAATACTTGGCCATGTCATCACACAGTTCCACGGTTAGTGCAGGTAATATACGAGGTTATAGCCTACTATTGTACACTATTCTCCCTGTTCTAATTACGTGTACACTAATCTTCCAACATTACTATGGGCTGAAGAACTGAATGTGCAATTTCCTGAATGAATCAAACCAGCGTTTTCTGTCTTTCGTGCGTAAAGGCTCTCCTAACCTGTTTTTTATCATTCATAAATACTTTCCTAAGCCTAAATAATCTACAAGATCAGGGTATTTTTAAATCTACCAATTGGTGCTGAAACAAAAAAAATTAGAACTGAAAGGTGCACGCTATTTAAAGGGATGGCTTAAGATAAATGTACTGAAACCCAATTGAATGAAAATCTGTCGGGCAGCAAGTGGGACGGTTTTCAGCAGTTGAATGACATTTATTCAGGACGCGCAAGGTAGCCACACCTGCAGAGCGCTTCCCCAAATATTGAGAAATGCGGAAAAGCATGGGCATAAATCTCTAAATCGGGATCGGGGCCCTCGTAGACACTGTTATGAAGAGAAGAGACAGGGTGAAGAGGTTGGAAGAGTGAGACAGAGATGAGCTGGTGGGGTCGTAGTGTGTGTGTGTGTGTGTGTGTGTGTGTGTGTGTGTGTGTGTGTGTGTGTGTGTGTGTGTGTGTGTGTGTGTGTGTGTGTGTGTGTGTGTGTGTGTGTTTATACATTCTCTCTCTACCCTCACAGTGAGTTGTCTCTGGAGATCTGTCAGAGCCATGTTGAATTATATTATTTGCACCACAACTTCTCAAATTGATTTGATTCTGTACAGCGATTTATGTTGGTTGAGGTCTGCTTTCTGTGGTTGTGGGCTGAGTGGAGGAGCGCCAGGGGAGAAAGGAAAGGGAGAGGTGGGTAGAGGTTCTGGAGAAGTGTGTGTGTGTGTGTGTGTGTGTGTGTGTGTGTGTGTGTGTGTGTGTGTGTGTGTGTGTGTGTGTGTGTGTGTGTGTGTGTGTGTGTGTGTGTGTGTGTGTGTGTGTGTGTGTGTGTGTGTGTGTGTGTGTGTGTTGTAAGACTAGAAACAGGCCCAGTCTACTTCAGAGTGTTGATGTGAGAGTTGCAGGCCCCTTGGGCCAGGTGGCCTCTCATATAGCTTCCCATATGGTCTCCATTTCCCCACCTCTCCGCCCCACCTCCTTCTCCGTACTTTCGCACTCTGTAATTGTCAGGTAATGTATTGTTCCCCTCCCCTGCACCCTAACCCCTCCCCTGCACCCTAACCCCTCCCCTGGTATTATTCCATACCTTTATTAATCAACAAGGTATCACGGTCTGACTTCAATATCCATCATTTGTGCTGGGGGGATAAACGTATGATTTTGACGGTTACTTTTTAGGCATTCATTCTGAATGGTTAAGGTAAGGAAGGTTTGGGATAGGGTAAAAAAAAACGACAACAAAACAAAGACGAGTGCTTAGCACCAGGGATAGAACATGTGAGGCTACTTGATGGTAATGGCGCTCACCGTTGCCGCTAGTGGGCGATTTTCGAATTCATCTCCCGACGTCCTGGGACCTGGACGGAGGTTCGAGTACCGCCTTGGATCTCAAGTGACCTGGCTGTTGTTAATGAATGGCTGCATCCCAAATGGCCTCCTATGTCTTACAGGGCACTGGTCAAAAGGGATGCAACCGTAGTGAGGACTTGGCACTGCTCCAGGGAGAGGCCCACTTCTGATACGTTATACCGCAGCAGGTTTCACCAAGGTGCTCATTTCAAGACCGTCTTTCTCTGTCTCTCTGATCCCGTTCCCTCCCCTCGTCTGCCACGGAAGGAAAATCAAAGTTGGATACTGATACTGGAGACCTGATTCAATTAGATCCTGATCAGTGTGTTACCTCCACCCTCTCTCAGACACACACACACCCAGCAGAAACCCAAGCACACACCTCCCCAGTACCCCCACTCCGCACTCCCCTGGCTCTCCTCCACTCAGCCCACAACCACAGCGAGCAGACACCAGCCAACATAAACACCGCACAGAATCAAATCAATTTGAGAAGTCGCGGTGCAAATATTAGAATTCAACATGGCTCTGACATGCCTCACTTTGAGAGTACAGAGAGAACATATAGACCACTGCCCCATAACAGGGCTATAAAATGACACACACACACACACACACACACACACACACACACACACACACACACACACACACACACAGACACAACCTCCCACTCCTACTCCCACACACACAAACTCTCTCCCTCTGGAGTGGCGTGGTGTAATGTATTGGAGGTGTTGTGTGCCAGGTCTTGGTTCAGGTCTATACGCTGTGTAGAAACACTGAGTCACCATGCAGCCAATGGTCCTATAGTCCCTAGGCTACTAGCTGCTTTTAGCTCTATCCCTCACACACACACACACACACACACACACACACACACACACACACACACACACACACACACACACACACACACACACACACACACACACACACACACACACAGCTGATGGGATTTATTTGTCTGTGCTGCTGATTACGATGCACCAGACAGTGTGCGGGTCTCTATCTCTTCCAAAACACTCTAGACCTCCCAGCTGACTGATTAAAAGGGCTTTTATTATAAACATGACTGCTGTGTTACTGGGCCAAACCCAATAGCCTCTTGGAGTTAGCTGTAAGCTTCTAAAACTCTGCTAGTTCCAAACACCCCCTCCTTGCCTGTATTTTTCCATTGTTGATCTCCAGACTGTTCTGAGACGCCGTCTGAGGGGACAGCCAGAGGTACAACGCATTTGGAAAAGTATTCAGACCTCTTGACTTTTCCCACTTTTTGTTACGTTACTGCCTTATTCTAAAATTGATTAAAATGTTTTTTTTTACCTCATCATTTTACCTCACCTCAACAATACCCCATAACGACAAAGCAAAAACAGTTTTTTAGACATTTTTGCAAATGTATATATATATATAAAAAAGAAGGAAATATCACATTTACATAAGTATTCAGACCCTTTATTCAGCACCTTTGGTAGCGATTACAGCCTCGAGTCTTCTTGGGTATGGCGCTACAGGCTTGGCACACCTGTATTTGGAGAGTTTCTCCCATTCTCCTCTGCAGATCCTCTAAAGCTTTGTCAAGTTGGATGGGGAGCGTCGCTGCACAGCTATTTTCAGGTCTCTCCAGAGATGTTCAATCGGGTTCAAGTCCGGGCTCTGGCTGGGCCACTCAGGGACATTCAGAGACTTATCTCGAAGCCACTCCTGTGTTGTCTTGGCTGTGTGCTTATGGTCGTTTTTCATGTGTATGTGACCAATTTTATTGGTCACATACACATGGTTAGCAGATGTTTTTTGTAAGTTGCTTGTAGAATTTGTAAGTCGCTCTGGATAAGAGCGTCTGCTAAATGACTTAAATGTAAATGTAAATGTAAATGTTATTGCGAGTGTAGCTAAATGCTTGGGCTTCTAGTAATATCTAACAAGTAATCTAACAATTCCACAACAACTACATAATACACACAAATCTAAGTAAAGGGATGAAATAAGAATATGTACATATAAATATATGGATGAGCAATGACAGAGCGGCATAGGCTAAGATGCAATAGATGGTATAAAATACAGTATATACATATGAGATGAGTAATGCAAGATATGTAAACATTATTAAAGTGACTAGTGATCTATTTATTAAAGTGGCCAATGATTTCAAGTCTGTATGTAGGCATCAGCCTCCAATGTGTTGGTGACGGCTGTTTAACAGTCTGATGGCCTTGAGATAGAAGCTGTTTTTCAGTCTCTCGTTCCCAGCTTTGATGCACCTGTCCTGACCTCACCTTCTGGATGGTAGCGGGGTGAACAGGCAGTGTCTCGGGTAGTTGTTGTCCTTGGTGATTTTTTGGACCTTCCTGTGACAACAGGTGCTGTATGTGTTCTGGAGGGCAGTTAGTTTGCCCCCGGTGATGCGTTGTGCAGACCGCACCACCCTCTGGAGAGCTCTGAGATTGTGAGCGGTGCAGTTGCCTCTACCAGGCGGTGATTCAGCCCGACAGGATGCTCTCAATTGTGCATCTGTAAAGGTTTGTGAGGGTTTTGGGTGACAAGCCACATTTTTTCAGCCTTCTGAGGTTGAAGAGGCGTTGTTGCGCCTTCTTCACCACACTGTCTGTGTCGGTGGACCATTTCAGTTTGTCAATGATGTGTATGCCGAGGAACTTAAAACTTTCCACCTTCTCCACTGCTGTCCCGTCGATATGGATAGGGGAGTGTTCCCTCTGCTGTTTCCTGAAGTCCACGATCATCTCCTTTGTTTTGTTGACGTTGAGTGAGAGGTTGTTTTCCTGACACCACACTCCCAGAGCCCTCACCTCCTCCCTGTAGGCTGTCTCGTCGTTGTTGGTAATCAAGCTTACTACTGTTGTGTCGTCCGCACACTTGATGATTGAGTTGGAGGCGTGCATGGCCACGCAGTCATGGGTGAACAGGGAATACTGGAGGGGGCTGAGAATGCACCGTTGTGGGGCGCCAGTGTTGAGGATCAGCGAAGTGGAGATGTTGTTTCCAACCTTCACCACCACCTGGGGGCGGCCCGTTGGGAAGTCCAGGACCTGGGTGCTCTGGAGCAGGTTTTCATCAAGGATCTCTCTGTACTTTGCTCCGTTCATCTTTCCCTCGTTGCTGACTAGTCTCCCAGTCCCTGCCACTGAAAAACATCTCCACAACATGATGCTGCCACCACCATGCTTCACTGTAGGGATGGTGCCAGGTTTCCTCCAGACGTGACGTTTGGCATTCAGGCCAAAGATTTCAATCTTAGTTTCATCAGACCAGAGAATCTTGTTTCTCATGGTCCGAGAGTCCCTTAGGGGCCTTTTGGCAAACTCCAAGTGGGCTGTCATGTGCCTTTTACTGAGGAGTGGTTTCCGTCTGGTAACTCTACCATAAAGGCCTGATTGGTGGATTGCTGCAGAGATGGTTGTCCTTCTGGAAGGTTCTCCCATCTTCACAGAGGAACTCTGGAGATCTATCAGAGTGACCAATCAATTGAATTTACCACAGGTGGACTCGAATCAAGTTGCAGAAACATCTCAAGGATGATCAATGGAAACAGGATGCACCTGAGCTCAATTGTGAGTTTCATAGCAAAGGGTCTGAATACTTATGTAAATAAGGTATTTCTTTTTTCTTTGTTTTTATACATTTCTAAACATTTCTAAAAACCTGTTTTTGCTTTGTTGTTATGGGGTGTTGTGTGTCGATTGATGAGGAAAAGATTTTAGAATAAGTCTATAACGTAACAACCTGTTTCACTTGACGTCAAGGAGGTGTAGTAACTGTGATAATTTTGCTTCTAAATGTTGAGATGGTGTTGAGAAATCATTCATGTGAAAGGCAGTGGTTTTACAGCATTGCTGTGATGTGGTTGAAAGCGTATTCCACCCTGGATCCTCAGGTACACTCAGCTACCCCTCCAGCCTCAGTCCCCATGCAGCTCCAACTCCAGCCATTTCCCAATCCCAGGGAGTGTGACTATGAAGGCCAGTTCCAGCAGCAGCTGTGTCTCTCTTTAGGCCAAGTTCAGTGTCTGCTTTGATTATAGGGGAATGGAACAATGTAGGCCATTGTATCAAATCTCTCTCTTTTAAACACTTTCTCTCTCTCTCTCTCTCTCTCTCTCTCTCTCTCTCTCTCTCGCTCGCTCTCTCTCTCTCTCTCTCTCTCTCTCTCTCTCTCTCTCTCTCTCTGTCTGTCTCTCTCTCTCTCACACACACACACACACACACACACACACACACACACACACACACACACACACACACACACACACACACACACACACACACACACACACACACACACACACACACACACACACACACACACACACACACACACACGCGCACACACACGCGCACACACACGCGCACACACACGCACACACACACGCACACACACACACACACCATGCTCATTGTACCTACAAGCTCTCACAGTCTCATGTCAGAATTAGCAGTAAATCCATTTTTCAGTGTTTAAGGTTAAGTTTCGGCATTATCACAGAATTGTTAAGGTAAGGGTTAAGGTTAGGCATTAACTCTGAATTCTTAAGGTTTAGCATTAATTCAGAATGGTTACGTTAAAGGTTAAGGTTTGGGATAGGCTTAAAACAAACAACGCCCTAACCAATAGCAAACCTACTTGAAGGTAACAGTGCACACTATTGCCCCTAGTGGCCAGTTTCCACATCACCTCCCAACGTCCTCAGACATGGACGGACGTCGCATACTGACTTGTATCATGGGTGACCTGCATGCATTGTACATAGTACAGTATGTACAGTACAACCTCATAAACCCCAACTCTGACCTGTGAATGGGATTGGACTGGGAGTGGCTGGGAGTGGCTGGGAGTTCAACATATGTTTGCAGGGCATTTGACCTTTCTACCTGTCTAGAACAACAAGGGTAATAGACTCAAACATCTCAGATCAGTACCGTCTCAAACCAGCGTCTCCATTCACCCAATACACCTCTGATCTATCTGCTACTGTTACACACAGGAGACAGGAACAGTTGGTCATCTCTCTCTTGCTGTTATAGATAGGGTCTACCTCTTATGTGTCTGTTACTGTTATTGACACAGGAGACAGGAGATGTTATTGGTAAAAAAGCAGCCAGATCAGTTGCAGACAGGCTTCTACAGGCCTGGAGCTGTCTGAAACCCAACATGGGAAAGGTTGCTCTAAGGTTGTGGGAAGTTTGTGTGAACATATGTGAGTGAGCAGCAGGCATGTATCAGCATGATCGGGTGTGTTGCATCAAAACCCATTGTAATCCTGAATGTAGTATCTGTGAGTGGTGTACAGTGTCTGTGTGTGTATGTGTGTGTGTGTGTGTGTGTGTGTGTGTGTGTGTGTAGTGGTTCGTTCAGACACACTGATTTCCTAAGTCCCCGTCTTTCACACTCGCTCTCTCACTTACTCTCTTCCCCTCTCTGTTCATCCACATGTGTGTAGTAGTACTATGACCAAACCTGGCACCCCCACGCAGAGGAGGCAATCCCTTCCACCTTATCCTCTGCTATCCTATCCCCTTCATGTGGACCATATATCCTACACCTATACCCATTCACTTCTCTTTCTCTTACTGCCTTTCTCTCTCTTTGCTCATCCACCGACATTCATATTAACTTTAACAGCCCCTCCCTCCTACTACCAGAGCTCCTTCACGTAGACCATGCATGAAGACAACACACTGATTTCATAAGGACACCAGTCGTGTCACACTTGACCTGATTTTTACCAGAACACACACACACACGCACACACACACACAGTTACACATTGTGAGTAGGAGGACAGTGACAACTAGTTCTATTCTTAGATAGTTTCCCCATCCCAGGTCTGCCATTGTAATGCTGACTGTAGTGTCTGTAAGTGTACTGTGTGTGTGTGTGTGTGTGTGTGTGTGTGTGTGTGTGTGTGTGTGTGTGTGTGTGTGTGTGTGTGTGTGTGTGTGTGTGTGTGTGTGTGTGTGTGTGTGTGTGTGTGTGTGTGTGGTCATCCGTACGTCTGTGTGTGTGTGTGTGTGTTGTGTGTGTGTGTGTGTGTTCTTACTGCAGATTGTGTTGATATTTTTTTGGTCTTTGAGAGAGAAGTGGACCCCACCCCGTCCACCCGCCACTCCACCCCCCGCTTTAACTGTAAACGTGTGGTTAACCAGAAAAAGCTGTTGATGAGGGCAGGGAGAGGAGACATGGAGGCAGGGGCGCAACTTTGGTTTTAGAAGTGGGGGGGACATAACCTGGCAGGGGGTCTGGGGGAGGACTTATTTGGCCATCCAATACTAATTTCCCGCATTTCTACACAATCAAATATGTTGTGCCTATTTAGAAGAAGAAAAAGTAAGCAAAAATTCCCACAGTCATCAAGCTAAGTAAGAGATCATTATTAAATATGTTTAAGTGATTGATAAGACTAAACTAGATCCAAGGTAATTCAATAATAAATATTGTGTTACACCTTTAAGCTGTAACAAACACTCAGACTGGACAGTTTTATCTCAATCTCTTCATTCAAAGACTCAATCATGGACACTCTTACTGACAGTTGTGTCTGCTTTGCGTGATGTATTGTTGTCTCTACCTTCTTGACCTTTGTGCTGTTGTCTGTGCCAATAATGTTTGTACCCTGTTTTGTGCTGCTACCATTTTGTGCTGCTGCCATGTTGTGTTGCTACCATGTTGTTGTTATGTTGTGTTGCTACCATGCTGTGTTGTCATGTGTTGCTGTCATGTTATGTTGTTCTCTTAGGTCTCTCTTTATGTAGTGTTGTGTTTTCTCTCTTGTCGTGATGTGTGTTTTGTCCAATATTTTTCGTTTATTTATTTTTAATCCCAGCGCCCGTCCCCGCAGGAGGCCTTTTGCCTTTTGGTAGGCCGCCATTGTAAAAAATTATTTGTTCTTAATTGACTTGCCTAGTTAAATAAAGGTTAAACAAAATAAAATAAAATATCTTTAATCTGAGCCTAGAGGAAAGTCTTTGTCAGGCCTGGAGGGAAGCCAAAGTAATTCCACTACCTAAGAGTGGTAAAGCGGCCTTTACTGGTTCTAACAGCAGACCTATAAGCTTGCTGCCAGCTCTTAGCAAACTGTTGGAAAAATGGTGTTTGATCAAACACAATGCTATTTCTCTGTTAACAAATTAACAACAGACTTTCAGCATGCTTACAGAGAAGGGCACTCAACATGTACTGCATTGACACAAATGACTGATGATTGGTTGAAAGACATTGATAATAAGAAGATTGTGGGAGCGGTACTGTTAGATTTCAGTGCACCCTTTGATATTATTGACCATTTGTATTTTTTATTTTATTAGGCAAGTCATTTAAGAACAAATTCTTATTTATAATGACGGCCTACCCCGGCCAAACCCTAGCGATGCTGGGCCAATTGTCCACCGCCCTGGGACTCCCAATCCCGGACGGTTGTGATACAGCCTGGGATCAAACCAGGGTCTGTAGTGACGCCTCTATCACTGAGATGCAGTGCCTTAGACCGCTGCGCCAGCCGGGAGCCCTAACCTTCTGTTGAAAAAACATACATGTTATGGCTTTTCAACCTCTGCCATATTGTGGATTCAGAGCTATCTATATAATAGAACTCAATGGGTTTTCTTTAGTGGATTCTTGTTTAATGTCAAACATGTAAAGTGTGGTGTACCACAGGGCTGCTCTCTAGGCCCTCTACTTTTTTCTATTTTTACCAATGACCTACACTGGCATTAAACAAAGCATGTGTGTCCATGTATGCTGACGATTCGACCATATACGCATCAGCAACTGCAGCTAATAAAGTCACTGAAACCCTTAAGAGTTGCAGTCTGTTTTGGAATGGGTGGCCAGTAATAAACTGGTTCTGAACATCTCTAAAACTAAGCGCATTGTATTTGGTACACATCATTCCTTAAGATCTAGACCTCAGCTGAATCTGGTAATGAATAATGTAGCTGTTGAACAAGTTGTGGAGACTAAATTACTTGGCGTTACCTAAGATTGTAAACTGTCATGGTCAATAACATATAGATTCAATGGTTGTAAAGATGGGGAGAGGTTAGTCCGCAATAAAGTGATGCTCTACTTTTTTGACACTACACTCCAAAAAGCAAGTCCTGCAGGCTCTAGTTTTGTTTTATCTTGATTATTGTTCAGTCGTGTGATCCAGTGCTGCAAGGAAAGACCTAGTTAAGCTGCAGCTGGCCCAGAACAGAGCGGCACGTTTTGCTCTTCATTGTAATCAGAGGGCTGATATAAATACTATGCATGCCAGTCTCTCTTGGCTAAGAGTTGAGGAGAGACTGACTGCATCACTTCTTCTTTTCATAAGAAACATTAATGAGTTGAAAATCCCAAATTGTTTGCATAGTCAACTTACGCACAGCTCTGACACACACACTTATCCCACCAGCCATGCCACCAGGGGTCTTTTCATAGTCCCCAAGTCCAGAACAAATTCAAGAAAGCGTATAGTATTATATAGAGCCACTATTACATGGAACTCTGTTGCATCTCATATTGCTCAAATAAACAGCAAACCTGCTTTGAAAAAACAACACCTCACGGCACAACGCCCCTCCCCTATTTGACCTAGATAGTTTGTGTGTATGCATTGATATGTAGGCTACGTGTACATTTATTTTACATGTATGTAGTTCTGTCCTTGAGCTGTTCTTGTCTATAAACGTTTTGTATTATGTAATGTTTCATGTTTTGTGTGGACACCAGGAAGACTAGCTGCTGTTTTTTCAACAGCTAATGGGAATCCTAGTAAAATGGCAAATATCAAATGGTTCAGTAATTGAAATGACCATAATTCCCAGACACTGTAGCTTTAAACTTAAGCTGCTGTCCTGTACAGTCTGGGATTTGACTTGATTTGATGTGTAGCTCGTGTAGGTCGATCCATCAACTCAAAATGGAACTTTGTGTCATTCACTTATATTGTTAGTATACTGCAAAATTCAACGAAGCTCCTTAGATTGGTCTTCCCTGGCTGTCTGACCCTGCTGGGACACCTGTCACCATCTGATCCTGCTAAGACATGATGCGCATAGTGTAGAGCTGTTTATTACTGTGTGAAAAGTAGGGAATTAGCTAGGGAAAAATCACAGATATTGTTACACTGCTATACTGACTGTTAAATCTCTCATAGCGACGCAAAAAACGTCTGAATATTGGTCTTCAATCATTTGTCCGCTGGTTTCATGATTTGATTCAGGTCTAGTGTGATTGAGTCAAAAAGAAAAGAGCTAACGTCTCTCTAACGGTACATCAACTGGCGAAAGCTAGCCATGTTAATTGACCTCTGTTGAAACGGGACAAAACAAAGGCTACAAAACATTTCCGTACAAACATCCGCTGTTAGATAGTAACAATAGCCACCTCATATCGCTATCTGACAGGTAGTTAGAGGCTAGAGCTGAGTTGGCTTATGGTAAGTTAGCCACTAGCTAGCTAATTCATTCACCTCAGTCGAGAGGGGATGAAACATTAGCTGACGTTACATGTCAGTTACACTAGCTAATAGCTCAGTACTGAGAATAAACACTAGTTTAATTTTTTTTCTGTTAAGTTGAACAGCAGTTACCTTGCCAGCTACATCAGTCAACTAAAGCGTAGCCAGTTTCTACTCTGCTTGCTTTTACAACCTGAAGAAAGAGTGCAACACACTGCCAGCAGCTGCCTCTTTTCAACTCTCCCGTGCTGGTCCAGCCAGCCGTCCAGAAGCTTTGCCTTTCACACAGCCTGTCCGCTCGCTCTGTGGTGTCCGCATGGTCCTAAAGCACAATGTTGCCGCTTTTTGCATCACATTGCAATGAGAAAACGGGGGGGGGGGGGGGGGGGGGTTGGGGGGGGGGGGATTGCGAGGGAGGGGGGGGGGCGCAATTTCAGAGTGTGGGGGGGGCATAACCCCCCCCACCCCCAGTGAACATTGCACCCCTGTATAGTAGTATAGTTGTGGATTTTGTGGAGGTGTTTAGACTAATCTCTTGGCTGCCTTGTTACCCATACAGGTCTGAGAGTAAGATTGGTATTATTAAGATGATATATTCGTGTTGCTGGACTGAAAATATATCATTCGATGTTTCATTGTGTGCATGTTTTACGTGTACGAATGAGAGAAAGAGAGAGAGAGAGAGGAGGACGAGAGAGAGGGGGAGAGGGGACACGAGGGAGTATAAGGGAAGCAGATAGACAGAGATAGAGAGAGAGAGAGAGGATGGAGCAGGGAAAGTTGGAACAAAGGTTTCTTTGTGCTGAGTGCAGTCCGGTGCTGAGAGAGTGAAGTGGAGCCGGGGCTTAAGGGAGTGTTTAACAGTGTACACTGACTGACTGCATTCCAGCTACGGGATTAAAAGATGACGCTTTTAATATATACTCCTCCGTGAAACACACTTAAGTCTTACCTCCCCTCTCTCT
>NC_074679.1:47440860-47451526 GCF_029448725.1 Salvelinus fontinalis | reverse complement strand
TTAGTGAGGAAGATAGGAACATATTAAAATATGGTTGCATGGACTGGGGTCCAAGGAGCTGACAGAACTGAACCCCAGGAGTCCCTAAGTAGTCAACACACCTAAAGTTTACTGAGAAATACACTTAGTTATACATTTACAGAATACATTAGTCGTAGATGGTTGAATGGCCAAAGGAGAGTCAGAGCTCTTCTGACAGGGATGGAAATTGGGTGAATATTGGGTGAAAGTTGTGTGAATGTTGTGTGAACGTTGTTTTAAGCCTTTGTGGTATTCAATGTCGGGGTCGGGAGCAATGTTCCCTTAAAAAGATTTTGTCACTGAGCAAATTTCCGGTCTGCTGAGCGCAAACTTCAATGTTGTGTGAATTCTGTGCAACTTCCAGCGTTTACTGTAAACACCGAGGCTGTACCCGATTGAAGTTTTAACAGTGACCATGTGGGCTACTGTGGCTATTTGAACATAATGTAGGCTTACCAGAGAGGCCTACCATAAAAACAATGGATCCCATAACATTTTAACATGGAAATAGCTGTTCTGTCATTCCGCCTACAGTAGCAGCCAATGTGTGCTGTTCAATGTAGAACTACATTCCATGAGGCTTTAAAAAAAAAAACATGCAGGTCTTGACATTAACCTGTTTCTCCACTTGTCCTTCAGACAAGGAGGTGACTGAAAATGTTGTCTTGTTTGATGCAAGAGACCACTTTACAAAATCAAATGCATTATTATTCCAATACCATTATTACAGAGGATCAGACAAATTATGCTACTCTCTGCCTATTGGCTACTTAGTTTATTTAATCTGTTGTTGTATTACTTGTGAGGCACAGCTGAGTGAGCATACATTTGAATCATTTGCTTTGATTTTTATTTCACTGGTCTGATGGTGCCTGCGTCTGATGGTTAGTCTCAGGGAGGGAGAGAGCAGCAGACTGAGGGTCCGCCTCTCAACAGCCTCCACTCTCCCTTTCCTCCGCTGACACTGACCAAAAGGGGACACTGTCTTCCAGCTGATGGCGAAACTCGAGTCGCCCCGCATTATTTCGGTCTTCTGCACTAATTCATGTTGTTACTCCTATGAACAGAGAAAGTGAAATATTCCCCGATACTAATAAAGACCCAAGCCTCTAATGATAACAACGCAAGCCTATAGATACACTTTCCTACTCATTCATTACTGCAGCAGCGCTTGTTGTAGCGCTGAGTGGAAATAGGAAGAAAGGCGCATTTTATGGTTTATAAAAGTGTTGAATACAAAGTGTTGACTGTGCTGAGGAAGAAGTTAAACATGAACTCAGTCCTAAAAACAGCAGCTCTTTGTTGTGTTCGTTGACAGTCTCTCTAGTCATGGGTTTTTAAAAGTTTTGAAATCTCACAATATCAACTTTGCTGTAGATTTCTTATGCCTGCTACTGTTACTGCAGACACGGTAATCTGAGCCGTCCGATTGGTCAGCGGTAGGCGTATAGCGCACTTGGGGAGGCAGAGTTTGTACCTTCAGACGCATGAAACAGTTCAAAATGGCAATAGTTTGCCTATCCGACACGCAGGGCAGCATCGGCTGAATCTACCGCCGTTGTTTTTTTTTACAGAAATGTTTGGCAATCGACTAAGAATGCCTTGGAGATCGACTAGTCGATAGCAATCGACCGGTTGGTGACCACTGCTCTGGAAAGTTGGGTGAAATTCATCCTTGTGCTTCTCTCTGTGGGCTGATATTTCTGCACAGCTCGCGGCAGTCTCGGGGCTGCGCAATTTAGAGGAAGAATCTCTCTCAACTGCAGTGGGGACCCCCCCCCCCCCCCAAAAAAATAATAAGATTAATTGGTTTTTGATAAAGATCATTTCAAAACGTCTGTATAATTGGTTTCTTTTCATTTTTATAAGAGATGAAAATGTAATGAATTGAAGGTCATTTGTTCATGTGAAAATCGAAATGTACCGATTTTAAGGTTGTGTCATTAGATTTGGGGTGGGGTCGGGTCACAATCAATTATTTTGAAATTCTGCTGGAAAGAATGGGGTCCCAGCTGATCAAGTTTGAATACCACTGTATTAAGGTCATGTGAGTCTCTACTAGTGCATCCATTGGTGACCAGTGCGGTCCAGTCTAATCCAGTTAAATTCATCTGAACAACATCAAACTGCAATGAGGAGAAAGGGATGGCGGGATGGAGGGAAGAATGAATGGAGAGAGTGAGTGGCTAGGAAAGGAGATGGGTAGGGGGTCTGTTTTGTCCGTTGAAGAAGAGCGAGAGAAGCAGTGGGGGACTAAAGACAGAGGAAAGGAGGGGAGGGAGGAGGGAGAGAGGAAGGCGGTGAAAGTTTGGTCCGTATGAAAAACCCCTTCCTTTGCTGACATCAAAGCTGAGACTGGCAATAGAATTCAAAGAGGCGATCTGCATTTCCATAGGCTCCTCCCCCCCCCCCCTCCCCCATCACCCCACGCCTCCCCCAACCATCCAGATCCCCTTTACCACCCTTGAGGCCCCAACCACGCTCCTATTCTTACACAGCAGGACCATTGTCCCCTCTCTCTCCCTGTCATCACCTAACTCTTGCCAGACCAAGTCTTGCAGTGCACACCTTCCCCACTCCATGTTCCAGCGTCCAGAAACCCCCTCTACAATTCACGTTCAAGTTTTATTTGTCACATGCACAAGTACAGTGAAATGCTTAACTTGCAAGCTCAACCCAACAGTGCAGTAATCCAATATCAAACAAGTCTAACTAATACTTTTTAAACAGGAGAAACAAGAAATAAGAGAGGAAGCTATATACAGGGTCAGTGCCGGTAAAAGTTTTTGTCTATCATAGGAAATGATAGAGGATACATTTTGTGCCAAAAATGTCAAGATAAATGCCAAAAGAATCACAAAATAGCAAAGTTGGGTCGGAGCACGCAAGACAGCAGCCATACAGTGTGGCGCCATCTTGATCAGAGGGGAAACATTGAGGACAGTGTGTGATGTCTGTTTGCCTGTCTTCTGTGGTGGGCTCTTCCTCTGCAAGCACCATTCATTCAAAGTGTGTGTGTGTGGTGTGTGTGTGTGTGTGTGTGTGTGTGTGTGTGTGTGTGTGTGTGTGTGTGTGTGTGTGTGTGTGTGTGTGTGTGTGTGTGTGTGTGTGTGTGTGTGTGTGTGTGTGTGCGTGTGTGCGTGCGTGCGTGCGTGTGTGTGCGTGCGTGCCTGCCTGCGTGTGTAGTTGTCTGTATGTTTAAGAAGGTCAAACCACATATCTTCTCAACTGCATCTCTCAGACAGAGGCTGATGGCCATGGCCAAAAATAATATTTCCTTACCCATCCCTGACACGGTCCTTCAAAGAGTTTCCTCTGGAGGGGCCGGAGTAAAGGGAACAGGGCCAATGGAAGGGCCAGTCTTACCGTGGTGCTCTAGGTCGCTAACGTAACCACAATCTGCTGAGGGGGGGAAGAAACAGACAGAAGGAATGGATAGAAGTTAACTCTCTCTCTCTCGCTCTCTCACTCCTTTAACGCCAACAGAGGGGAAGTGTCTTTTTCAAACAATGCAGAGTTAAAGACAAAGATAACAAAGCTGTCACGTTCCTGACCTATTTATGTTAGTTTTTGTGTGTTAGTTGGTCAGGACGTGAGGTTGGGTGGGCATTCTATGTTATCTGTTTCTATGTTGGTTTCGGTTTGCCTGGTATGGCTCTTGATTAGAGGCAGGTGGTTTGCGTTTGCCTCTAATTAAGAGTCATATTTAGGTAGGGCATTCTCACTGTTTGTTTGTGGGTGATTGTCTCCTGTGATGTCTTTCGTCGTTGTCGATGTGTTTTCACTTACGGGACTGTTTGGCTGTTCGTGTGTTTCGATGTAACGTTCCTGTCCGTGAGTTTACGTTTGTGATGTGAGTTTATGTTCAGGTTCCGTTCTACGTCGTTTTGTTAGTTTGTAAGTTTTGAAAGTGTTTGTTTTCGTGTCATCAGTTTTCGTTGTTATATAATAAAGATGGCATATTTCCCTGAACCCGCATTTTGGTCAGAAGATCCTTCTCTCCTCACCTCATCTGAGGATGAGGAAAGCGACAGCCTTTACAGAATCACCCACCTACCGAGGACCAAGCGGCGGGGGAGAGCTCAACAGAGCAATCAGGACTCGTGGACTTGGGAACAGATCTTGGAAGGAAAAGGACACTGGGCGCACATTGGGGAATATCGCCGCGCTCGTGAGGAGATGGAGGCAGCGAGAGCCCAACAGCGGTGGTATGAGGAGGCAGCAAGGAGACGTGGCTGGAAGCCCGAAAAGCCAGGGGAGCAGCTGGAGGCACTGGGGAGTGCAGAGGCTACCGGAGAGAGGAACCGGAGCTATGAGGGAACGCGTCTGGCACGGAAGCCAAAAAAGCCCGTAAGTAATTCCCAAAAATTTCTTGGGGGGGGGCTAGGAGATAGTGGGCCAAGGGCAGGTAGGAGACCTGCGCCCACTTCCCAGGCTTACCGTGGAGAGCGGGAGTACGGGCAGGCGCCGTGTTACGCAGTAGAGCGCACGGTGTCTCCTGTACGAGTGCATAGCCCAGTGCGGGTTATTCCACCTCCCCGCACTGGGAGGGCTAGATTGGGTATTGAGCCAGGTGTCATGAGGCCGGCTCAACGTGTCTGGTCTCCAGTGCGTCTCCTCGGGCCGGCATACATGGCACCGGCCTTACGCATGGTTTCTCCGGTTCGCCTACATAGGCCGGTGCGGGTTATTCCACCTCCCCGCACTGGTCGGGCAACCGGGAGCATTCAACCAGGTAAGGTCGGGCAGGCTCAATGCTCAAGAGAGCCAGTACGCCTCCACGGTCCGGTATTTCCGGCACCACCTCCCCGCCCCAGCCTAGTACCTACAGTGTATACACTACGCACTAGGCTACCAGTGCGTATCCTGAGCCCTGTTCCTCCTCCACGCACTCTCCCTGTAGTGCGTGTATCTAGCCCGGTGCCTCCAGTTCCGGGTCCACGCACTAAGCTACCTGTGCGTCTCCAGAGCCCTGAACCCACTGTATCTTCTCCCCCTACTAATCCTGATGTGCTTGTCCTCAGCCCGGTGTCAACAGTGCCGGTACCACGCATCAGGGATAGAGTAGGCTTTGAGAATACAGTGTGCCCTGTCCCTGCTCCCCGCACTAGTAGGAAGGTGCTTGTCATTAGCACGGTGCCTCCAGTTCTGGCACCACGCACCAGGTCTACAGTGCGCCATATCCGGCCAGAGCCATCCGTCTCCCCAGCGCCATCTGAGCCATCCGTCTCCCCAGCGCCATCTGAGCCATCCGTCTCCCCAGCGCCATCTGAGCCATCCGTCTCCCCAGCGCCATCTGAGCCATCCGTCTCCCCAGCGCCGTCTGAGCCATCCGTCTGCCAGGAGCCTGCAAAGCCGCCCATCTGCCATGAGCCTGCAAAGCCGCCCGTCTGCCATGAGCCTACAGAGCCGTCAGCCAGACAGGAGCCGCTAGAGCCATCAGCCAGACAGGAGCCGCTAGAGCCGTCAGCCAGACAGGATCTGCCAGAGCCGCCAACCAGACAGGATCTGCCAGAGCCGCCAACCAGACAGGATCTGCCAGAGCCGCCAACCAGACAGGATCTGCCAGAGCCGCCAACCAGACAGGATCTGCCAGAGCCGCCAGCGAGCCATGAGCAGCCAGAGCCGCCAGCGAGCCATGAGCAGCCAGAGCCGTCAGAGCGCCATGAGCAGCCAGAGCCGTCAGAGCGCCATGAGCAGCCAGAGCCGTCAGAGCGCCATGAGCAGCCAGAGCCGTCAGAGCGCCATGAGCGTCGAGAGCCGTCAGCCTGCCATGAGCGTCGAGAGCCGTCAGCCTGCCATGAGCGTCGAGAGCCGTCAGCCTGCCATGAGCGTCGAGAGCCGTCAGCCTGCCATGAGCGTCGAGAGCCGTCAGCCTGCCATGAGCGTCGAGAGCCGTCAGCCTGCCATGAGCGTCGAGAGCCGTCAGCCAGCCATGAGCGTCGAGATTCGTCAGTCAGCCATGAGCTGCCCTTCAGCCTGAAAAGGCTAAATACCCAGAACTGCCCATCAGTCCAGAGCTGTCTCTCTGTCCGGAGCTGCCTTTCAGTCCGGAGTTGCCCCTCTATCCTGATCTCCCTCTCTATCTTTATCTACCTCTATATTCTTATCTATCCCTCTGTCTTGGTTTATCTCTCTGTCCCGGTGTTGTCATTATTAGATGTGTTATTAAGAGGATTTTGTGGGGGAAGAAAGAGGGTGGACATGCTTGGAGGGAGGAGGCTAGGATGGATTATGGTGGGGTGGGAACCGCGCCCGGAGCCTGAGCCACCACCGTGGTTAGATGCCCACCCAGACCCTCCCCTAGACTTTGTGATGGTGCGTCCGGAGTTCGCACCTTGTGGGGGGGGTACTGTCACGTTCCTGACCTATTTATGTTAGTTTTTGTGTGTTAGTTGGTCAGGACGTGAGGTTGGGTGGGCATTCTATGTTATCTGTTTCTATGTTGGTTTCGGTTTGCCTGGTATGGCTCTTGATTAGAGGCAGGTGGTTTGCGTTTGCCTCTAATTAAGAGTCATATTTAGGTAGGGCATTCTCACTGTTTGTTTGTGGGTGATTGTCTCCTGTGATGTCTTTCGTCGTTGTCGATGTGTTTTCACTTACGGGACTGTTTGGCTGTTCGTGTGTTTCGATGTAACGTTCCTGTCCGTGAGTTTACGTTTGTGATGTGAGTTTATGTTCAGGTTCCGTTCTACGTCGTTTTGTTAGTTTGTAAGTTTTGAAAGTGTTTGTTTTCGTGTCATCAGTTTTCGTTGTTATATAATAAAGATGGCATATTTCCCTGAACCCGCATTTTGGTCAGAAGATCCTTCTCTCCTCACCTCATCTGAGGATGAGGAAAGCGACAGCCTTTACAAAAGCTAAAACAAAAAATAGAAATAGTGACACCAGGAATAAATAAACAGTGAATAAAGAACAACAGTAACTACTAAAAATACATGTTTATTTACAGACTGAGCTGTAGCAGCAGCGTATGTGGTGAGTGTGAAAGTGTGTGTGTGTGTGTGTGTGTGGCGTAACTATGCATGTGTGCGAATGTTATGTTGCCGTGTGTGTGTGTGTGTGTGTGTGTGTGTGTGTGTGTGTGTGTGTGTGTGTGTGTGTGTGTGTGTGTGTGTGTGTGTGTGTGTGTGTGTGTGTTGGGGTGTCATTGTAAGTACAGTATGTGTGAGTGTGTGGGTAGAGTCCAGCATATAGAGTCAGTGCAAGAGAGTTAGTTTTAAAAAAAGGCTCAATGCAGGGAGTCCAGGTAGCCATTTGATTAGCAATTTAGCAGTCTTGTTTACAAGTCTTATGGCTTGGGGGTATGAGCTGTTCAGGGTCCTGCGGGTTCCAGACTTGGCGCTGTTGCAGAGAGAACAGTCTATGGCTTGGGTGATTGGAGTGTTGGAAAAATGTTTGGATCTTCCTCTGACATCGCCTGGTATAGAGGTCCTGGATGGCAGGGAGCTCGGCCCCAGTGATGTATTGGGCCGTACTCATCACCCTCTGATGCGCCTTTCGGTCCGGTGCCTTACAGTTATCGTACCAAGCGAGAGTGGAGGACGAGAGTGCATCACGCAGCCAGTCAAGATGCTCTCGGTGCAACTGTTTGAGGATCTGATGGCCCACGCCAGATATTTTCAGCCTCCTGGGGGGGAAGAGGTGTTGTCGTGCCCTCTTCACAACGGTGTGGGTGTGTGTGGGTCACGTTAATTCCTTAGTGATGTGGACACCGAGGAACTTGAAGCTCTCGACCCGCTCCACTACAGCCCCGTCGATGTGGATGGGGGCGTGCTCAGCCCCATGCTTCCTGTAGATCAGCTCCTTTGTCTTGCTGACGTTTAGGGAGAGGTTGTTGTCCTGGCATCAGACTGCCATGGTGATGTAGCCCCGACTGCAATTTCTAAATATGTGTCAACCTCAGTCCAATGGGGAATATCCTCTTGGGCTAATGGTAAAGACATTGGTTTCTCGCGCGAGAGAATGGGGGTTCAGATCCCACCTGTGACAGGGGCAGGAGCTGGACAAGGAGAAAGAGAATACAAGTAGAACAGGAGATGTGGGGTTAGGGGAGTGGGGTGCTGTTGGGATGCTGCTGGAGTCACCAAACTCACCTCCTGTGTGACCAGAGGGGGCGCGTAATCCTAACGAGTGGGGACCCTGATCCCCACCCCCCCCCCAAAAAAATCCTTCTATTGTCAAAGAAAACCCACAGAGAGCAACTGTGTGTGTGTGAATGAGTTTCTGTGCACGCCCATGTGTATGGCGAAGCTACTTAGCTTCATTACACCTTGGTTTAATAGTGCTCCCTCCACCCCTCTGTTCACCATATGGGTTCAGTTGGAAACCACTTTGGAACGTCATGTTGGAACGTCAACTTTGACATTCGGATCGGTCTGTGTCCTGGAGTCAACACTGTACTTTGTTTTACGGCGTTGTCCATTCTAGAAGTTAAGGCAGATACCGAGATACTGTACATTTCCACTCTAGATCACACTCCTGACACTCCTGACACTAAGGAATGCCTTTTTTTTGTTGCCTTGTTGGCATTTAGGTATTGCTTGTCAAAAGTGCTCCAAGCTATGTGGCACCCTATTCCAATCCACACATCTGCAACGTATCCGTAGCACACCTTTAACATACACAATATACATGTGACCTTGGCTTGCTGTCCGTCAGTTGAGGAAAGACGATCGACAACATTCAAGAACAACCTGGGTCAGCATAACACAGATCAGAGACCACTGGTAAACTGGTGTGAAAAAAAACACAGCTACTGTTCCTATTAGAAATTACCGTGATATTGTGTCCGGGCCTTAGTCTTTTTCCCTGTAAAACAATGTGTAACTGTGTTCCTATATTAAGCAGAGAGAGAGAGAGAGAGAGAGAGAGAGAGATGTGCTATGTGCTCACTGCCCACAAAATGAGGTGAAAACTGAGCTGCACTTCCTAACCTCCTGCCCAATGTATGAAAATATTAGAGAGACATATTTCCCTCAGATTACACAGATCCACAAAGAATTCGAAAACAAATCCAATTTTGATAAACTCCCATATCTACTGGGTGAAATTCCACAGTGTGCCATCACAGCAGCAAGATTTGTGACTTGTTGCCACCAGAAAAGGGCAACCAGTGAAGAACAAACACCATTGTAAATACAACCCATATTTATGTTTATTTACTTTAACTTGTGTGCTTTAACCATTTGTACATTGTTACAACACTGCATATATATATAATATGACATTTGTAATGTCTTTATTGTTTTGAAACTTCTGTATGTGTAATATTTACTGTTCATTTTTTATTGTTTATTTGACTTTTGTTTATTATCCACCTCACTTGCTTTGGCAATGTTAACACATGTTTCCCATGCCAATAAAGCCCCTTGAATTGAATTGAATTGAATTGAATTGAGAGAGAGAGAGAGAGAGAGAGACAGAGACAGACAGAGACAGACAGAGACAGAGACAGTGTGTTTGATGTGTGTGTGTGTGTGTGCGTGTGCATGCGCGCATGTGTGCGCTGAATAATCTTCTTTTCCATGTATGCATGCCTGTGTGTTCAGCAGTAGGACACCTGGGAACAATTTGGGACCAATGAAATGTTGGCTCTGATGATGATGACCCCGGAACAGGGGTTTGGAGTTTAATATCCCAAATTAGAGGGATTACACTAGTGGAAAGACAAGTGCTCCTCGCCTCCTCTCGAGTCTCCTCTTGGTTTCACCTTTCCTCCCCGTTCTCCTTCGTTTCCCTCCCCCCACAGCCCCCCACAGCTCTCATCCCTCTCTCCTTACCTCTTTCTCCCCTTCTCTCCCATCTCTCTCTTCCATCTCATCTCTCACAGTCACACATAGCACTCATCTCTCTCCCTTTTCCTACCCCCTCCTCCTCATCCTTCTTCCTCCCTCCTCAAACCCCGGCACTCTACAGTGACCCCTGACCCCACCCCCCCATCACACCCACATCACTTACAGGTCATCAGCTTTAAGAAAATGAGATTTAATGGCTAGTCTGGTCCTGGCGAAGGGAAGGGAGTTGGGGGGGCTACCAACACACATACATACACACACACAAAGTTTGTCTACAAACAGTGAATCACGACCCAACGGTTAATATCTATATAATGGATTGCATTGCAAGGCATTTGTTCCTGGTAGCCTATATTCCATATCTCCTCTCTAACCCAATAGTTACCTGCAGAACCAGAACAGAGCAAGGGACTTGTAGGATTACTGCTCTGATCATTAACACTATTAAAGCCTAATGCATTCAGTGGAAACCAAACGTTAGTACATAGTCAAGCCTTTTGGAGCAAGGCAGGAAGCTCCCGCACATCAAAGAGACTCTTTGTGAGGAGAAGTCCCGATTAGATGCTCTGACGCAGGTATAGGACGCCCACACACAGCGATAGGATGGGAGGTATGAGTGGCAAGGGAGGGCTGGAGGGCCATGAATACTGACACGCTCAGATCACGTCACCCATAGTTCAAGGCATGGCTCCACTGCACTGGCATTCAGTCTTTTCATTACTGTCTAATATGATGAACAACTGTCTCACTGTCTGATGGATATCCACACTGAAGGCTCACAAACAATTCCTAGAACCCCTGCTAATGTCATTATGTAGATTCATTCATGGAAGTAGCGACAGCTGCAT
>NC_074679.1:47405860-47435860 GCF_029448725.1 Salvelinus fontinalis | reverse complement strand
GAACTGAGATATAGGGCTGTGGAAGACTGAGTCTGGGTAGTGGGGCTGTGGAAGACTGAGTCTGGGTAGTGGGGCTGGGGAAGACTGAGTCTGGGTAGTGGGGCAGGGGAAGACTGAGTCTGGGTAGTGGGGCAGGGGAAGACTGAGTCTGGGTAGTGGGGCTGGGGAAGACTGAGTCTGGGTAGTGGGGCTGGGGAAGACTGAGTCTGGGTAGTGGGGCAGGGGAAGACTGAGTCTGGGTAGTGGGGCTGGGGAAGACTGAGTCTGGGTAGTGGGGCTGGGGAAGACTGAGTCTATGTAGTGGGGCTGGGGAAGACTGAGTCTGGGTAGTGGGGCTGGGGAAGACTGAGTCTATGTAGTGGGGCTGGGGAAGACTGAGTCTGGGTAGTGGGGCTGGGGAAGACTGAGTCTGGGTAGTGGGGCAGGGGAAGACTGAGTCTGGGTAGTGGGGCAGGGGAAGACTGAGTCTGGGTAGTGGGGCTGGGGAAGACTGAGTCTGGGTAGTGGGGCTGGGGAAGACTGAGTCTGGGTAGTGGGGCAGGGGAAGACTGAGTCTGGGTAGTGGGGCAGGGGAAGACTGAGTCTGGGTAGTGGGGCAGGGGAAGACTGAGTCTGGGTAGTGGGGCTGGGGAAGACTCGGTCTGGGTAGTGGGGCAGGGGAAGACTGAGTCTGGGTAGTGGGGCTGGGGAAGACTGAGTCTGGGTAGTGGGGCTGGGGAAGACTGAGTCTGGGTAGTGGGGCAGGGGAAGACTGAGTCTGGGTAGTGGGGCAGGGGAAGACTGAGTCTGGGTAGTGGGGCAGGGGAAGACTGAGTCTGGGTAGTGGGGCAGGGGAAGACTGAGTCTGGGTAGTGGGGCAGGGGAAGACTGAGTCTGGGTAGTGGGGCAGGGGAAGACTGATTCTGGGTAGTGGGGCTGGGGGGAGGGAAGGCTGAGCTGTTTGTTCAGCTGCTGAAGAGCTCTGAGAGAGACCCAGGGAGGCCACAGAAAAGTCATACCTTCCATTCATCACAGAAGAGAGGGTGGGATAGAGAGAGAAAGAGTTGGGGTAACCAAACAACGACAGTGCAGTGTTTCCCCCCCCTTTTATTTTCCCCCGAATGCTGACTGAGAAGACATATTCAACTAGGAGAAGAGATGGACTATCTATCTATCTATCTATCTATCTATCTATCTATCTATCTATCTATCTATCTATCAGGTGGGTTGAGGGCTCCGCCAACTACTGTCTGTCTGACTCATACTGTATGTCTGCTCATGTCTGATTCATAGTGTGCCTTGACAGCATTTACTGCCATGGGCTGGACACCATCTGACAGGCTGGAACTTCCAAATGACCCAACCTGCTCATACTGGTGACCAAGGAGTGACATTGTAACCTTGTCGTTTCCAATCATGATTCAGACTTTTATTTCACTAAAGTGTTTTGAAACCAGGCTTGTGTGATGAGTAATCTTGTCCAAGACCTGAAGACTTGCATTTACTCCACGAGCGGACTTACACAGCCCAGGAGCCCCGGGTTTGAATCTTAGTCGTTCACTCACACAAGCAACTCTCACCTCCTCACCTCCCCAGTTAACTAATGGCCACACGGACCGAACCCTCTCTGTCTCTCCTTCTCTCTCCCCCTCTGTCTCTCTGTCTCTCTCTCTCGCTCTCTCTCTCTCCATCCTGTTGCTCTTCAGTCCGATAGCAGCCAGCCAGCCAGTCAGCCAGCCAGCCAGCCAGTCAGCCAGCCAGCCAGCCAGTCAGCCAGCCAGTCAGCCAGGGGGTTCGGCTTAACTACTGTCCCGTCAGCACCTCTCACTTCCTTCCAACACTTTCCTGCAAAAACACTGCTCCATGACTGATCCGGGATCAGATTAAACAAGGCTGCAGTGAGAAACTAACACCAGCCACGTGAGCGACACACAGCACTAAGAACAGCTGTGTTACCATACTGCTGATTCAACATGATATACCAGCCCTGCGGAGGGAATCTCATACATAATATCTACCTTGTGGACGGAGTGAGTTTCATTTTCTAACCATTCGAAATTTGGAGTTTGGAGATACACATTTTTTACGTAATCACATTTCCTCTCTATAATAACATGATCAGCACCCGTTAAGCCAAAAGCTGCAGCGTTATGGATTTCTATTAAAGTAACCAACGGAGGAATGGGGAGAAAAACCAGGACGGGAAAACCACACAGAGGGGTTGTTTTGAGAGCCAAATAGTTTATTAGCCTCGATTTTCAGGGGCTGAAATTTCAGGCTCTCTGGGAGGGGAAGCTAGACCCGCCAGTCATCCCTGAGCTATAACAGCTCTCACCCACCACACACGGCTCTCGTCCCTGTCTCCCTCTGTCTTTCATCCTTCTCTCTCCCCCTCTATCCATCTTCTGACAGCCTGTCATCCCAGGACAAACCTCACCACACTCAGCTCTCACCCCACTCCCTTTCTCTCTCGTCTATTCTATCTCTTCCTCCCCTTTCCACCCATCTCTCTCCCAGCCAGGTAATCAATAGGATAAGCCCACCCACACACACAGCACAACATGGCCATAAGAACGAGCTGTTGTGACACACTGACTCCACAAAACAAATCTGTCACCAGTCAGTCTACAGGCTGTGTTTGCCTGTTTGATTTTACGGCTACTGCATGTTCGTTTATATTCTTGCTTTGTTTTCTTATTGTGACATGATTATATTAGTCACACGTTACCGATCAGAATTTATCCGAGCCTTTGTAAAGATAAAGATGGCTGGAAGGCGTTTTCAGAAGAAGATTGACTTATTACAGTATAGAACTCCATAACACACTGCAATACAAAGAGGCCGGAGGTAAACGGGCATATTTAAAGAGTCCTAGTAAAATGGGCCATAAAAAAAAGGAACATAAGGGCATAAAGTCTGTCTCTCCCTCTCCTCTACCCTCCCCTGCTGTCCTCCTCTCTTCCTCACTGAAGGATTTGCACCAGACACTTTGGTGTTATTATCAGGCAGTTAGTCTGGCACTTGAGGGAGGCTGCCTACACATATTTAGCAGATGTTATTGCGGGTGTAGCGAAATGCTTGTGTTCCTAGCTCCAACAGTGCAGTCATATCTAAGAACAGACAACAATACAAACAAATCCAAAAAAGTAAAATGGAATTCAGAAATATTGAAATATTAGGACGAGCAATGTCGGAGTGCGGAAAGTATTCAGACCCCTTGACTTTTTCAAAATGTTGTTGTGTTACAGCCTTATTCTAAAATGGATTAAAGAATTAAAAAATCCTCAGCAATCCTCAACAATACCCCATAATGACAAAGCCAAAACAGGTTCGTAGAAATCTTTGCAAATGTATTAAAACAACAGAAATACCATATTTACATAAGTATTCAGACCCTTTGCTAAATTGAGCTCAGGTGCATCCTGTTTCCATTGATCGGAGTCCACCTGCGGTAAATTCAAATTGATTGGACATGATTTGGAAAGGCACACACCTGTCTATATAAGGTCCCACAGTTGACACTGATTGTCAGAGCAAAAACCAGGTCATAAGGTTGAACTAATTGTCTGTAGAGCGCCGAGACAGGATTGTGTCGAAGCACAGATCTGGGGAAGGGTAACAAAACATTTCTGCAGCATTGAAGGTCCCCAAGAACAAAGTGGCCTCCATCATTCTTAAATTGAATTAGTTTGGAACCACCAAGACTCTTCCAAGAGCTGGCCGCCTGGCCAAACTGGTCAAGGAGGTGACCGAGAACCTGATGGGTTCCTCTGTGGAGATGGGAGAACCTTCCAGATGGACAATCATCTCTGCAGCACTCCACCAATCAGGCCTTTTATGATAGACTGGCCAGACGGAAGCCACTCCTCAGTAAAAGGCACATGACAGCCCACTTGGAGTTTGCCAAAAGGAACCTAAAGACTCTCAGACCATGAGAAACAAGATTCTCTGGTCTGATGAAACCAAGATGAAACTCTTTGGCCTGAATGCCAAGCGTCACGTCTGGAGTAAACCTGGCACCATCCCTACGGTGAAGCACGGTGGTGGCGGATTCATGCTGTGGGGATGTTTTTCAGTGGCAGGGACTGGGAGACATGTCGGGATCGAGGCAAAGATGAACGGCGCACAGAGAGTACAGAGAGATCCTTGATGAAAAACCTGCTCCAGAGCGCTCAGGACATCCGACTGGGACAAAGGTTCACCTTCCAACAGGACAACGATCCTAAGCACACAGCCAAGACAACGCAGGAGTGGCTTCGGAACACGTCTCTGAATGTCCTTGAGTGGCCCGAGCCCAGACTTGAACCTTTTTTTATTTTTATTTATTTATTTATTTCACCTTTATTTAACCAGGTAGGCAAATTGAGAACACGTTCTCATTTACAATTGCGACCTGGCCAAGATAAAGCAAAGCAGTTCGACACATACAACAACACATAGTTACACATGGAGTAGAACAAACATACAGTCAATAATACAGTGAAAAATAAGTCTATATACAATGTGAGCAAGTGAGGTGAGATAGGGGAGGTGAAGGCAAATAAAATATATTAATAAATAAAAATATAAAAAAAGGCCATGGTGGCGAAGTAAATACAATATAGCAAGTACTTGAACCTGATCTAACATCTCTGCATAGACCTGAAAATAGCTGTCCAGAGACCCTCCCCATCCAACCTGACAGAGCTTGAGAGGATCTGCAGAGAAGAATGTGGGGAAACTCCCCAGATACAGGTGTTCCAAGCCTGTAGTGTCATACCCAAGAAGACTCGAGGCTGTAATTCCTGCCAAAGGTGCTTCAACAAAGTACTGAGTAAAGGGTCTGAATACGTATGTAAATGTGATATTTCCGTTTCGTATTTTTTTATACATTTGCAACAAAATCTGTTTTTGCTTTGTCATTATGGGGTATTGTGTGTAGATTTATGAGGATTTTTATTTGTTTAATTCATTTTAGAATAAGGCTGTAATGTAACAACATGTGGAAAAAGGGAAGGGGTCTGTGGTCTGTGTGAGTTCGGACAGGCCTTCTAGGAGAAGAGAGCAGTGGGAGCCAATAGTAGGAGAAGAGTCCAGTGGGAGCCAATAGTAGGAGAAGAGTCCAGTGGGTGCCAATAGTAGGAGAGGAGGGTGCCATTAGTAGGAGAAGAGGGTGCCAATAGTAGAAGAAGAGGGTTCCAATAGTAGGAGAAGAGTGCAGTGGGTGCCAATAGTAGTAGAAGAGTCCAGTGGGTGCCAATAGTAGGAGAATTAGTGCAGTGGGTGCCATTAGTAGGAGAAGAGTCCAGTGGGTGCCAATAGTAGGAAAGAGGGTGCCAATAGTAGGAGAAGAGTCCAGAGGGTGCCAATAGTAGGAGAAGAGTCCAGTGGGTGCCAATAGTAGTAGAAGAGTCCAGTGGGTGCCAATAGTAGGAAAGAGGGTGCCAATAGTAGGAGAAGAGTCCAGAGGGTGCCAATAGTAGTAGAAGAGTCCAGTGGGTGCCAATAGTAGGAGAAGAGTGCAGTGGGTGCCATTAGTAGGAGAAGAGTCCAGTGGGTGCCACTAGTAGGAAAGAGGGTGCCAATAGTAGGATAAGAGTCCAGTGGGTGCCAATAGTAGGAAAGAGGGTGCAAATAGTAGTAGAAGAGTCCAGTGGGTGCCAATAGTAGGAGAAGAGTGCAGTGGGTGCCATTAGTAGGAGAATAGTGCAGAGGGTGCCAATAGTAGGAGAATAGTCCAGTGGGTGCCAATAGTAGGAGAAGAGGGTGCCAATAGTAGGAGAAGAGTCCAGAGGGTGCCAATAGTAGGAAAGAGGGTACCAGTAGTATGAGAAGAGGGTGCCAATAGTAGGAGAAGAGTCCAGAAGGTGCCAATAGTAGTAGAAGAGTCCAGTGGGTGCCAATAGTAGGAAAGAGGGTGCCAATAGTAGGAGAAGAGTCCAGAGGGTGCCAATAGTAGGAAAGAGGGTGCCAATAGTAGGAGAAGAGTCCAGAGGGTGCCAATAGTAGGAGAAGAGTCCAGTGGGTGCCAATAGTAGGAAAGAGGGTGCCAATAGTAGGAGAAGAGTCCAGAGGGTGCCAATAGTAGGAGAAGAGTCCAGTGGGTGCCAATAGTAGGAAAGAGGGTACCAATAGTAGGAGAAGAGTCCAGAGGGTGCCAATAGTAGGAAAGAGGGTGCCAATAGTAGTAGAAGAGTCCAGTGGGTGCCAATAGTAGGAAAGAGGGTACCAATAGTAGGAGAAGAGTCCAGAGGGTGCCAATAGTAGGAAAGAGGGTGCCAATAGTAGTAGAAGAGTCCAGGGGGTGTCAATAGTAGGAGAAGAGTCCAGTGGGTGCCACTAGTAGGAGAAGAGTCCAGTGGGTGCCACTAGTAGGAGAAGAGTCCAGTGGGTGCCACTAGTAGGAGAAGAGTCCAGTGGGTGTCAATAGTAGGAAAGAGGGTGCCAATAGTAGTAGAAGAGTCCAGAGGGTGTCAATAGTAGGAAAGAGGGTGCCAATAGTAGTAGAAGAGTCCAGAGGGTGCCAATAGTAGTAGAAGAGTCCAGTGGGTGCCACTAGTAGGAGAAGAGTCCAGTGGGTGCCACTAGTAGGAGAAGAGTCCAGTGGGTGCCACTAGTAGGAAAGAGGGTGCCAATAGTAGGAGAAGAGTCCAGAGGGTGCCAATAGTAGGAAAGAGGGTGCAAATAGTAGGAGAAGAGTCCAGAGGGTGCCAATAGTAGGAAAGAGGGTGCAAATAGTAGGAGAAGAGTCCAGAGGGTGCCAATAGTAGGAAAGAGGGTGCCAATAGTAGGAGAAGAGTCCAGAGGGTGCCAATAGTAGTAGAAGAGTCCAGTGGGTGCCACTAGTAGGAAAGAGGGTGCCAATAGTAGGAGAAGAGTCCAGAGGGTGCCAATAGTAGGAGAAGAGTCCAGTGGGTGCCAATAGTAGGAAAGAGGGTGCCAATAGTAGGAGAAGAGTCCAGAGGGTGCCAATAGTAGTAGAAGAGTCCAGTGGGTGCCACTAGTAGGAAAGAGGGTGCCAATAGTAGGAGAAGAGTCCAGAGGGTGCCAATAGTAGGAAAGAGGGTGCAAATAGTAGGAGAAGAGTCCAGAGGGTGCCAATAGTAGGAGAAGAGTGCAGTGGGTGCCACTAGTAGGAAAGAGGGTGCCAATAGTAGGAGAAGAGTCCAGGGGGTGTCAATAGTAGGAGAAGAGTCCAGTGGGTGCCACTAGTAGGAGAAGAGTCCAGTGGGTGCCACTAGTAGGAGAAGAGTCCAGTGGGTGCCACTAGTAGGAGAAGAGTCCAGTGGGTGTCAATAGTAGGAAAGAGGGTGCCAATAGTAGTAGAAGAGTCCAGAGGGTGTCAATAGTAGGAAAGAGGGTGCCAATAGTAGTAGAAGAGTCCAGGGGGTGCCAATAGTAGTAGAAGAGTCCAGTGGGTGCCACTAGTAGGAGAAGAGTCCAGTGGGTGCCACTAGTAGGAGAAGAGTCCAGTGGGTGCCACTAGTAGGAAAGAGGGTGCCAATAGTAGGAGAAGAGTCCAGAGGGTGCCAATAGTAGGAAAGAGGGTGCAAATAGTAGGAGAAGAGTCCAGAGGGTGCCAATAGTAGGAAAGAGGGTGCAAATAGTAGGAGAAGAGTCCAGAGGGTGCCAATAGTAGGAAAGAGGGTGCCAATAGTAGGAGAAGAGTCCAGAGGGTGCCAATAGTAGTAGAAGAGTCCAGTGGGTGCCACTAGTAGGAAAGAGGGTGCCAATAGTAGGAGAAGAGTCCAGAGGGTGCCAATAGTAGGAGAAGAGTCCAGTGGGTGCCAATAGTAGGAAAGAGGGTGCCAATAGTAGGAGAAGAGTCCAGAGGGTGCCAATAGTAGTAGAAGAGTCCAGTGGGTGCCACTAGTAGGAAAGAGGGTGCCAATAGTAGGAGAAGAGTCCAGAGGGTGCCAATAGTAGGAAAGAGGGTGCAAATAGTAGGAGAAGAGTCCAGAGGGTGCCAATAGTAGGAGAAGAGTGCAGTGGGTGCCACTAGTAGGAAAGAGGGTGCCAATAGTAGGAGAAGAGTCCAGAGGGTGCCAATAGTAGGAAAGAGGGTGCAAATAGTAGGAGAAGAGTCCAGAGGGTGCCAATAGCAGTAGAAGAGTCCAGTGGGTGCCAATAGTAGGAGAAGAGTGCAGTGGGTGCCATTAGTAGGAGAAGAGTCCAGTGGGTGCCAATAGTAGGAAAGAGGGTGCCAATAGTAGGAGAAGAGTCCAGTGGGTGCCAATAGTAGGAGAAGAGTGCAGAGGGTGCCAATAGTAGTAGAAGAGTCCAGTGGGTGCCAATAGTAGTAGAAGAGTCCAGTGGGTGCCAATAGTAGGAAAGAGGGTGCCAATAGTAGGAGAAGAGTCCAGAGGGTGCCAATAGTAGTAGAAGAGTCCAGTGGGTGCCAATAGTAGGAGAAGAGTGCAGTGGGTGCCATTAGTAGGAGAAGAGTCCAGTGGGTGCCACTAGTAGGAAAGAGGGTGCCAATAGTAGGATAAGAGTCCAGTGGGTGCCAATAGTAGGAAAGAGGGTGCAAATAGTAGGAGAAGAGTCCAGAGGGTGCCAATAGTAGTAGAAGAGTCCAGTGGGTGCCAATAGTAGGAGAAGAGTGCAGTGGGTGCCATTAGTAGGAGAAGAGTCCAGTGGGTGCCAATAGTAGGAAAGAGGGTGCCAATAGTAGGAGAAGAGTCCAGTGGGTGCCAATAGTAGGAGAAGAGTGCAGAGGGTGCCAATAGTAGGAGAATAGTCCAGTGGGTGCCAATAGTAGGAGAAGAGGGTGCCAATAGTAGGAGAAGAGTCCAGAGGGTGCCAATAGTAGGAAAGAGGGTACCAGTAGTATGAGAAGAGGGTGCCAATAGTAGGAGAAGAGTCCAGAAGGTGCCAATAGTAGTAGAAGAGTCCAGTGGGTGCCAATAGTAGGAAAGAGGTTGCCAATAGTAGGAGAAGAGTCCAGAGGGTGCCAATAGTAGGAGAAGAGTCCAGTGGGTGCCAATAGTAGGAAAGAGGGTGCCAATAGTAGGAGAAGAGTCCAGAGGGTGCCAATCGTAGGAGAAGAGTCCAGTGGGTGCCAATAGTAGGAAAGAGGGTGCCAATAGTAGGAGAAGAGTCCAGAGGGTGCCAATAGTAGGAGAAGAGTCCAGTGGGTGCCAATAGTAGGAAAGAGGGTGCCAATAGTAGGAGAAGAGTCCAGAGGGTGCCAATAGTAGTAGAAGAGTCCAGTGGGTGCCACTAGTAGGAAAGAGGGTACAAATAGTAGGAGAAGAGTCCAGAGGGTGCCAATTGTAGTAGAAGAGTCCAGTGGGTGCCAATAGTAGGAAAGAGGGTGCCAATAGTAGGAGAAGAGTCCAGAGGGTGCCAATAGTAGGAAAGAGGGTGCCAATAGTAGGAGAAGAGTCCAGAGGGTGCCAATAGTAGTAGAAGAGTCCAGTGGGTGCCAATAGTAGGAAAGAGGGTGCCAATAGTAGGAGAAGAGTCCAGAGGGTGCCAATAGTAGGAGAAGAGTCCAGAGGGTGCCAATAGTAGGAGAAGAGTCCAGTGGGTGCCAATAGTAGTAGAAGAGTCCAGTGGGTGCCAATAGTAGGAAAGAGGGTGCCAATAGTAGGAGAAGAGTCCAGAGGGTGCCAATAGTAGTAGAAGAGTCCAGTGGGTGCCAATAGTAGTAGAAGAGTCCAGTGGGTGCCAATAGTAGGAAAGAGGGTGCCAATAGTAGGAGAAGAGTCCAGAGGGTGCCAATAGTAGTAGAAGAGTCCAGTGGGTGCCAATAGTAGGAGAAGAGTGCAGTGGGTGCCATTAGTAGGAGAAGAGTCCAGTGGGTGCCACTAGTAGGAAAGAGGGTGCCAATAGTAGGATAAGAGTCCAGTGGGTGCCAATAGTAGGAAAGAGGGTGCCAATAGTAGGAGAAGAGTCCAGAGGGTGCCAATAGTAGTAGAAGAGTCCAGTGGGTGCCAATAGTAGGAGAAGAGTGCAGTGGGTGCCATTAGTAGGAGAAGAGTCCAGTGGGTGCCACTAGTAGGAAAGAGGGTGCCAATAGTAGGATAAGAGTCCAGTGGGTGCCAATAGTAGGAAAGAGGGTGCAAATAGTAGGAGAAGAGTCCAGAGGGTGCCAATAGTAGTAGAAGAGTCCAGTGGGTGCCAATAGTATGAGAAGAGTGCAGTGGGTGCAATTAGTAGGAGAAGAGTCCAGTGGGTGCCAATAGTAGGAAAGAGGGTGCCAATAGTAGGAGAAGAGTCCAGTGGGTGCCAATAGTATGAGAAGAGTGCAGTGGGTGCCATTAGTAGGAGAAGAGTCCAGTGGGTGCCAATAGTAGGAAAGAGGGTGCCAATAGTAGGAGAATAGTCCAGTGGGTGCCAATAGTAGGAGAAGAGGGTGCCAATAGTAGGAGAAGAGTCCAGAGGGTGCCAATAGTAGGAAAGAGGGTACCAGTAGTATGAGAAGAGGGTGCCAATAGTAGGAGAAGAGTCCAGAAGGTGCCAATAGTAGTAGAAGAGTCCAGAGGGTGCCAATAGTAGGAAAGAGGGTGCCAATAGTAGGAGAAGAGTCCAGAGGGTGCCAATAGTAGGAAAGAGGGTGCCAATAGTAGGAGAAGAGTCCAGAGGGTGCCAATAGTAGGAAAGAGGGTGCCAATAGTAGGAGAAGAGTCCAGAGGGTGCCAATAGTAGGAGAAGAGTCCAGTGGGTGCCAATAGTAGGAAAGAGGGTGCCAATAGTAGGAGAAGAGTCCAGAGGGTGCCAATAGTGGTAGAAGAGTCCAGTGGGTGCCACTAGTAGGAAAGAGGGTACCAATAGTAGGAGAAGAGTCCAGAGGGTGCCAATAGTAGGAGAAGAGTGCAGTGGGTGCCACTAGTAGGAAAGAGGGTGCCAATAGTAGGAGAAGAGTCCAGAGGGTGCCAATAGTAGGAAAGAGGGTACCAGTAGTATGAGAAGAGTCCAGAGGGTGCCAATAGTAGGAGAAGAGTCCAGTGGGTGCCAATAGTAGGAAAGAGGGTGCAAATAGTAGGAGAAGAGTCCAGAGGGTGCCAATAGTAGTAGAAGAGTCCAGTGGGTGCCAATAGTAGGAGAAGAGTCCAGTGGGTGCCAATAGTAGGAAAGAGGGTGCCAATAGTAGGAGAAGAGTCCAGTGGGTGCCAATAGTAGGAGAAGAGTGCAGAGGGTGCCAATAGTAGGAGAATAGTCCAGTGGGTGCCAATAGTAGGAGAAGAGGGTGCCAATAGTAGGAGAAGAGTCCAGAGGGTGCCAATAGTAGGAAAGAGGGTACCAGTAGTATGAGAAGAGGGTGCCAATAGTAGGAGAAGAGTCCAGAAGGTGCCAATAGTAGTAGAAGAGTCCAGTGGGTGCCAATAGTAGGAAAGAGGGTGCCAATAGTAGGAGAAGAGTCCAGAGGGTGCCAATAGTAGGAAAGAGGGTGCCAATAGTAGGAGAAGAGTCCAGAGGGTGCCAATAGTAGGAGAAGAGTCCAGTGGGTGCCAATAGTAGGAAAGAGGGTGTCAATAGTAGGAGAAGAGTCCAGTGGGTGCCAATAGTAGGAAAGAGGGTGCCAATAGTAGGAGAAGAGTCCAGAGGGTGCCAATAGTAGTAGAAGAGTCCAGTGGGTGCCACTAGTAGGAAAGAGGGTACCAATAGTAGGAGAAGAGTCCAGAGGGTGCCAATAGTAGTAGAAGAGTCCAGTGGGTGCCAATAGTAGGAGAAGAGTCCAGAGGGTGCCAATAGTAGGAGAAGAGTCCAGTGGGTGCCAATAGGAGGAAAGAGGGTGCCAATAGTAGTAGAAGAGTCCAGGGGGTGCCAATAGTAGGAGAAGAGTCCAGTGGGTGCCAATAGTAGGAGAAGAGTGCAGTGGGTGCCACTAGTAGGAAAGAGGGTGCCAATAGTAGGAGAAGAGTCCAGAGGGTGCCAATAGTAGGAAAGAGGGTGCAAATAGTAGGAGAAGAGTCCAGAGGGTGCCAATAGTAGGAGAAGAGTCCAGTGGGTGCCAATAGTAGGAAAGAGGGTGCCAATAGTAGGAGAAGAGTCCAGAGGGTGCCAATAGTAGGAAAGAGGGTGCAAATAGTAGGAGAAGAGTCCAGTGGGTGCCAATAGTAGGAAAGAGGGTGCCAATAGTAGTAGAAGACTCCAGAGGGTGCCAATAGTAGGAGAAGAGTCCAGTGGGTGCCAATAGTAGGAGAAGAGTGCAGTGGGTGCCAATAGTAGGAGAAGAGTCCAGTGGGTGCCAATAGTAGGAGAAGAGGGTGCCAATAGTAGGAGAAGAGTCCAGTGGGTGCCAATAGTAGGAAAGAGGGTGCCAATAGTAGTGGGTGCCAACAGTGGCAGCTACAGGTCTCCTCTAGTCCTCAATCTGGTGAGACGTGTTACCATGGTGATAGGATGACACTTAAAGAGCATTCTGGGAAAGGTTGCTATGGGAGGTTGGTGGGGGTTTAGTATTGGTTGTCTGGGGGTAAAGAGGTGGTGGTGCTCTTGGGGCATAGTGGCTCTTCATTGTAGGCTGATGGGCGGAAGAGAAGAAAAGGGTAAGGAGGGTATAGGGCCCAGCAGATGTTTCAGCTTTGGGTTTTTGGCTGGAAAGGGCAATTATGAGCGTGTCTTAATGACTGACGCTGGCAGCCGTCTGTGTATGTATGTGTGTGTGAGTGTGTGTCTGTGCGTGTGTGAAGGACTGAAGCTGGCAGAGCCCCATAAACCTGGTTAAACCTGGCTCAGTGAGGAGAGCTGCTCATTACACTGACCGGCACACAGAACACCACTCAACACACACATACAACCCTGGGACAGGAAGTACCAGAGCAAGGTCTGAAAGACAGACAGGGGGACAGAACGGTCTGATGCTGGGGCTAAACTAAACATAAAGACCTGTGTCCCTTTATGTCTTCTCTCCCCGGCGATAATGTGTGTGTGTGTGTGTGTGTGTGTGTGTGTGTGTGTGTGTGTGTGTGTGTGTGTGTGTGTGTGTGTGTGTGTGTGTGTGTGTGTGTGTGTGTGTGTGTGTGTGTGTGTGTGTGTGTGTGTGTGTTTGTGAGAGATGGTGTGTGAGATTGTGTGTGAGACTGCCAGACTCAGTGTGGTAACTGGTAATGATGCAGGTTTTCCATGATGTAGCTCTGTGCCCAAGACCCAGAGAGCTGGAAGACACAGAGAGCTGGAAGACCCAGCCCGTCAACTATATGGGGGAGTGATGGGATAGTGGTGGGGATTAGGGTTAGGGGAATTGGAGAGCTCAGCTCAGCACATTACAACACCAATATAAAACATCCTGTAATTTACACGTCTGATTTTCCCACTCTTTTATGCATATTAACATCCCTGGGTGCCATAAATGCCCTTTTAACGGCCACAGAGAGGAGAGGACTCGCTCTTTCTTACTGCAGACCATTGGCAAATAGGACTGGCAGCAGTATACTCCTGACCCAGAAAAATAGAGGCACGCACATTGTTGAGTAGTGAATGGGTGTTGAATGGGCAGCTAGGTCACCCATGATACAAGTCAGTATTAGACGTCCATCCTTGTCTGAGGACGTCGGGAGATGACGTGGGAACTGGCCACTAGGGGCACCAGTGAGCGCAGTTACCTTCAAGTAGGTTTAGGTTTTTCTAGGGCGTTGTGGACGGGGATGGCGGATAGGTGTAAGCATCGTGCCCTGATTCCAAAGGTTGCAAGTACAAATACAATAATTGGTATACACATTACTCTTAATGAATTTCCGCGAGGGTTTTTTATCAAAGACTACTGGATGACAACTTGTTTTTAACAAAGACAGAATAATTTATAACTTACTTTTTCCTACATAACATAGGTACAGTAGATCCCCTTATTGTATGATACAATTTTAAATGTGCCTTTTGAGGCCGTGCAGTTCAATACTTATCTTTAAAACAAAAACAATTTAGGTCAAAAGAGTTAGCATAACAAAGGAAATAGAGGAACTAACAGTACAGAAATATAGCCATAAAAACAGTAACATTATTTAACCATTAAAAAACGGTAACATTATTTAACCAGGTGGGCCAGTTGAGAAAAAAGTTCTCATTTACAACTCCACAGTACTGGAGAATAAACTAGAGGAAAAACAAAACAAAATTGAGGAACTTATTCATGAAAGATCAAGTGTAATATATGATACACATTTTATTTTTATTTTTTCAACTTTATTTAACCAGGTAGGCAAGTTGAGAACAAGTTCTCATTTACAAATGCGACCTGGCCAAGATAAAGCAAAGCAGTTCGACACATACAACAACACAGAGTTACACATGGAGTAAAACAAACAGTCAACAATACAGTAGAAAAAGAAGTCTATATACAAATGAGGTGAGATAAGGGAGGTAAAGGCAAAAAAAAGGCCATGGTGGCGAAGTAAATACAATATAGCAAGTAAAACACTGGAATGGTAGATTTGCCGTGGAAGAATGTGTAAAGTAGAAATAGAAATAATGGGGTGCAAAGGAGCTAAATAAATAAATACAATAGGGGAAGAGGTAGTTGTTTGGGCTAAATTATAGATGGGCTATGTACAGGTGCAGTAATCTGTGAGCTGCTCTGACAGCTGGTGCTTAAGTTAGTGAGGGAGATAAGTGTTTCCAGTTTCAGAGATTTTTGTAGTTCGTTCCAATCATTGACAGCAGAGAACTGGGAGGAGAGGCGGCCAAAGGAGGAATTGGCTTTGGTGGTGACCAGAGAGATATACCTGCTGGAGCGCGTGCTACAGGTGGCTGCACAGTATTGTTTCTTATCAATGGCGGTTAAGATATTGTTTAGGACCTTGAGCGTGGCTGAGGGGCACCCATGACCAGCTCTGAAACCAGATTGCATAGCGGAGAAGGTGCGGTGGGATTCGAAATGGTCGGTAATCTGTTTGTTGACTTGGCTTTCGAAGACCTTATAAAGGCAGGGTAGGATAGATATAGTTCTGTAAAGCAAACTGGATGGAATATTGGGAATAATATTCCACCAAATAATTTTTTCATCTTCAACATAGAAATGCTACCAAAACTAATTTACAGAAACATCTTACAAATGATGGAGTCATCCACAATTCATCAAAATTATATTTTGAAAGAGGAAGCAAAGTACTTTAAGCATATGTTTTCATTTCAGTCTCCTCCATCGCCACTAACTGAAGTTAATTGTAAGGATTTTTTTATATTAATAGTTTAAAATGAACAGCTATAGAGAAAGCCTCATGTGTAGACCTAATTACAGAGAAGGAACATCGGAATTATATTAAAGCCTTCAAGTCCGGGAAAACTCCAGGCCTGGATGGCATACTATTTGAGGTATATCAAATATTTTTCGATGTACTCAAAGGTCCGTTGTTGACATGTTTTAATCACTCCTATAAAGAAAGTAGACTCAGATACTCAGCAAGAAGGTGTGATTTCACTATTACTGAAACAGTACCCAGAAGGTAAATATAAAGATCGAGTCCACCTAAAAACCTAGAGACCCCTTACACCTCAGTGTTATAATGCTAAATTCATAGCTAAATTCATAGCTAAATTCATAGCGCATAGAATTTGATAGGTATTTTTACATGGACGATACACTGGAGATAATATAAGACAAGTACGGATCTCATCATTACCTTGATTACTTTCCCTTTATTTATCCCCCCCCCCCCCCCCCGACGCACGGCTCCAGCCGCAGGACAACACCAACCAGGAGGACTTGTGAGGAACAGCCGGCCAGTGGAGTGGGAATCAGAAAAGTACTGGCCTTCAGATACCCTACACGTAACCTTAAACACATTGAAATGTGTTGTTTGCAAGGACTTTGAAAATTGGTGTTTGAGAAACTTGGATAAACGTCTAATTCTGACATGAGACTGTGAGAGCTAGTTGGGATGGATGCAGGTATCCAGCTTTCTTTTTCATGACTTCACTTTTTTGTACCCTACACCTGCAGGTAACTGGATGCACATACACCACCTCTGATCTGGGCACCATCCCAGGTTAGCTGTATATCAGTCCTCAGGTCCAGAAATCCTCCATTCTTCTAACTATGGACACTCCTGTTAAGTTGGTTAGCAGTGTCAGTATCTGGTTAGCTGTGTCTGTTCCTGGTGAGCTGCCCTTAAATTTATTTATAGATTTTTTAATTACGTGAAAAAAACACGTGGTTTTCAGACACGAGTGAACGTACAGTACATGTGAACAAATCATGGGAAAATGTTTACATGTGAATGAGTAAATACAATTAGTCAGACACGTTAGATTTTCAGATACGTACATTTTTCAAGTTTTTCCCCAGGTTTATTTTTTACAGGTTTATGTTTCAGCACTTCCAGCTACATTTGGTCTCGCATCCAGGGACAAACCAGGACTGACCCTGCCTAGCTTCAGAGGCAAACCACCAGTGGTAAGCGGTGTCAGTCCCTGGTTAGCTGTGTCAGTCCCTATTATGAGCTGTCCTCCACTCAGCAGCCTCTACCGACTCTCTCACACACACACACACACACACGCGCACGCACACACGCACGCACACATGGATTGCAAGCTCTGTGACTTCCTGCCTGGTTGGGTCACAGTGGGGATAGAGAGAGGAAGACACAGACGTTACAGATAACCCTTCATGGCCTGTAGAACTCTTTCAAAGACACACGTATGTGCGTGCGCACACACACACACACACACACACACACACGCACGCACGCACGCACGCACGCACACAAACAAACAAACACACAACCGGTTTGATCTCTAATAAAGGAGAATGCTTGATGTTTATTGTTTGCCTTTCTTTGTCTGAGCACACAGACTTGTGAACACCTTGAACAAATCCTTCTCAGAACAACATTTGAACACATTGCATACGGAACACTGGTGCCCAGATGCTGCTGCTGTCATCCCCATGGAGACAGAGGTTCTAGAATGATACGGTGGGACTGGAAACAGGCCAAGCGGGAAGTGAGAAGAGAGACAGGAAGTCAGGTGGCGGGACAGTTTCTGTCTTCACAGTCCCCCTCCGAAAGAAACTGAGATTGGAGACAGAGCACTGCACATAACAAGACGCACAGCCCAAGTTCTCTTTCACGCTAATGAAAGCCATCTGCTGCTTTTGAGCAGGTTAAAAGATATTGAGTACTTTGTAGTTCCATAATGGAAACACTACCAAACTAATTTTAGTACGCTATACTATAGGCTCCCTTCCCCCCACATCTCCACTGTTCACCGCCATAAGCCTGATGCGTTCGTATGTCGTCCAGATGTTGATAGTGACTAGAGAGGAGGAAAAGAAAAGGGTTTGAAGGCTGCCAGAGGTGTCTTATATCAGAGGAATTATTTTTGCAAGGATATAACTTAACACATGGCGTCAGTCCTTCATTCCAGGAGATATAAAACCTGATCTTTATTAACATCTGAGTTAGACACGTGGTCTTTGGATACGTATTTCACCACAATTTTCATGTGAAGAAAATATATGGGAAAGACATGGATTAGTCACGTGACTCAGAATCGTGGTTTCCCAACATTTCACATGTGATATTATACATTTCACGTGATATTATACATTTCACTTTCGGACTTCTGTAACCGGTGGGAATGTCCAAGATGGCGTAGCAGTCAGACGTCTTTGTCTTTGTCCTGTCCCTTGTATATATCTTTTTACATATTTTTCTTCGCATATCTTTTAAAAATATTTTCCTAAACCTCAACTTCTAAATACTCTCCTGCAACCCGCTTCACCCAATGTGGCGTGGATCTGCTTTTTTCTAAAGAATTTCTATTTACTTCGGATCTGGAATCCCTCAACTGAAGCTAGCCAGCTACCTACCTACCAGCTATCAGTTAGCAAACCATTGCAAACCACCTTTAGCTCGGAAAGCTCTCGCCAGTTCGAACAACGTGACTCAAACCAGAGCATAACGGACCTATTTCTCTCCATATCCCCGGATTCCTACCGCAAACTCTGAACATTTTCATCTGGATCTTCGCAACTAGCTAACCACAATCCTAGGTGACCACTCCTGGCTAGCGTTTCCATCCCGGAGCAAGCACCAATTAGCCTGAAGCTAGCCCGGCCAGGGCTCCTGTGCTACCACCGACGCCCACTCCTGGGCTACAATATCCGGACCCCTTCTACTGCCAGTACGGGGCACGGAACCCCGCCGATCCTCTACGACTGGAATACCGGCATAATCTGCCCGAGGACTCCAACAGGCCCCTCAGGCGCGACGCCCGCTCTCTGTTCCGAACGTGCTAGATGACCAGTTCGTATAGCATTTAGCCGTACCCTTATCCTACTTCTCCTCTGTTCCTCTGCTGATGTAGAGGTTAATCCAGGTCCTGCAGTGCCTAGCCCCACTCCCACTCCCCAGGTGCTCTCATTTGTTGACTTCTGTAACCGTAAAAGCCTTGGTTTCATGCATGTTAACATTACAAGCCTACTCCCTAAGTTTGTTTTAATCACTGTTTTGGCACACTCTGCCAACCCAGATGTCTTAGCCGTGTCTGAATCCCGGCTTAGGAAAACTACTAAAAACCCTGAAATCTCCATCGCTAACTATAACATTTTCCGCCAAGATAGAACTGCCAAAGGGGGCGGTGTTGCAATCTACTGCAAAGATAGCCTGCAGAGTTCTGTCATACTATCCAGGTATGTACCCAAACAATTCGAGCTTCTACTTCTAAAAATGTACCTTTCCAGAAACAAGTCTCTCACTGTTGCCGCTTGCTATAGACCTCCCTCTGCCCCCAGCTGTGCCCTAGACTCCATATGTGAATTGATTGCCCCCCATCTATCTTCAGAGCTCGTGCTACTAGGTGACCTAAACTGGGACATGCTTAACACCCCGGCCATCCTACAATCTAAGCTTGATGCCCTCAATCTCACACAAATGATCAATGAACTTACCAGGCACAACTCCAAATCCGTAAACACGGGCACCCTCATAGATGTCATCCGAACCAGCTCGCCCTCCAAAAACACCTCTGCTGTTTTCAATCAAGATCTCAGCGATCACTGCCTCATTGCCTGCATCCGTAATGGGTCTGTGACCAAACGACCACCCCTCATCACTGTCAAACGCTCCCTAAAACACTTCTGCGAGCAGGCCTTTCTAATCGACCTGGCCGGGGTATCCTGGAATGACATTGACCTCATCCCGTCAGTAGATGATGCCTGGCTATTCTTTAAAAGTGCCTTCCTCACCATCTTAAATAAGCATGCCCCATTCAATTTTTTTTAACTAGGAATAGATATAGTCCTTGGTTCACTCCAGACCTGTCTGCCCTTAACCAGCACAAAAACATCCTGTGGCGTTCTACATTAGCATCGAATAGCCCCCGTGATATGCAACTTTTCAGGGAAGTTAGGAACAAGTATACACAGGCAGTTAGGAAAGCTAAGGCTAGCTTTTTCAAACAGAAATTTGCATCCTGTAGTACTAACTCAAAAAAGTTCAGGGACACTGTAAAGTCCAAGGAGAATAAGAGCACCTCCTCCCAGCTGCCCACTGCTCTGAGGCTAGGAAACACTGTCACCCCCGATAAATCCACTATAATTGAGAATTTCAATAAGCATTTCTCTACGGCTGGCCATGCTTTCCACCTGGCTACCCCTACCCCGGTCAACTGCCCGGCACCCTCCACAGCAACCCGCCAAAGCCCCCACCATTTCTCCTTCACCCAAATCCAGATAGCTGATGTTCTGAAAGAGCTGCAAAATCTGGACCCCTACAAATCAGCCGGGATAGACAATCTGGACCCTCTCTTTCTAAAATTATCTGCCGAAATTGTTGCAACCCCTATTACTAGCCTGTTCAACCTCCCTTTCATATCGTCTGAGATTCCCAAAGATTGGAAAGCTGCCGCGGTCATCCCCCTCTTCAAAGGTGGTGACACTCTAGACCCAAACTGCTACAGGCCTATATCTACCCTACCCTGTCTTTCTAAGGTCTTCGAAAGCCAAGTTAACAAACAGATTACCGACCATTCCGAATCCCACCGTACCTTCTCCGCTATGCAATCTGGTTTCAGAGCTGGTCATGGGTGCACCTCAGCCACGCTCAAGGTCATAAACGACATCATAACCGCCATCGATAAGAGACATTACTGCGCAGCCATATTGATCGATCTGGCCAAGGCTTTCGACTCTGTCAATCACCACATTCTTATCGGCATACTCGACAGCCTTTGTTTCTCAAATGATTGCCTCGCCTGGTTTACCAACTACTTCTCTGATAGAGTTCAGTGTGTCAAATCGGAGGGCCTGTTGTCCGGACTTCTGGCAGTCTCTATGGGGGTGCCACAGGGTTCAAACCTTCGGGCCGACTCTCTTCTCTTTATACATCAATGATGTTGCTCTTGCTGCTGGTGATTCTCTGATACACCTCTACAAAGACGACACCATTCTGTATACTTCTGGCCCCTCTTTAGACACTGTGTTAACTAACCTCCAGATGAGCTTCAATGCCATACAACTCTCCTTCCATGGCCTCCAACTGCTCTTAAATGCAAGTAAAACTAAATGCATGCTATTCAACCAATCACTGCCCGCACCTGCTCGCCCGTCCAGCATCGCTACTCTGGACGGCTCTGGCTTAGAATACGTGGACAACTACAAATACCTAGGTGTCTGGTTAGACTGTAAACTCTCCTTCCAGACTCACATTAAATATCTCCAATCCAAAATTAAATCTAGAATCGGCTTCCTATATCGCAACAAAGCATCCTTCACTCATGCTGCCAAACATACCCTCGTAAAACTGAACATCCTACCGATACTCGACTTCAGTGATGTCATCTATAAAATAGCCTCCAACACTCTACTCAACAAACTGGATGCAGTCTATCACAGTGCCATCCGTTTTGTCACCAAAGCCCAATACACTACCCACCATTGCGACGTGTACGCTCTCGTTGGTTGGCCCTCGCTATATACTCGCCGCCAAACCCACTGGCTACAGGTTATCTACAAGTCTCTGCTAGGTAAAGCCCCGCCTTATCTTAGCTCCCTGGTCACCATAGCAGCACCCACTCGTAGCACGTGCTCCAGCAGGTATATCTCACTGGTCACCCCCAAAGCCAATTCCTCCTTTGATCATCTTTCCTTCCAGTTCTCTGCTGCCAATGACTGGAACGAACTGCAAAAATCCCTGAAGCTGGAAATACTTATCTCCCTCACTAGCTTTAAGCACCGGCTGTCAGAGCAGCTCACATAGCCCATCTGTACATAGCCCATCTATAATTTAGCCCAAACAACTACCTCTTCCCCTACTGTATTTATTTATTTATTTTGCTCCTTTGCACCCCATTATTTCTATTTCTACTTTGCACATTCTTCCACTGCAAATCTACCAAGCCAGTGTTTTACTTGCTATATTGTATTTACCTCGCCACCAATGTGTCACACCCTGGCCTCTGTTATATTGATTTTCTTTATTAGTTTAGTTAGGTCAGGGTGTGACATGGGGGATGTTTGTGTGTTTTGTCTAGTTTAGGGTGTGTGTATTGTTTAGGGGGGTTTTGTAGAATGTGTGGGGTTGTGTTCAGTGTAGGTGTTTAGGAAAGTCTATGGTTGCCTGGTTTGGTTCTCAATCAGAGACAGCTGTTTATTGTTGTCTCTGATTGGGAGCCATATTTAAGGCAGCCATAGGCTTTAGGTGTTTGTGGGTAATTTTCTATGTGATGTTGCATGTTTGCACTCAGTATTATAGCGGTCACGTTCGTTTTGTTATTTTGTATTGTTTGTTAAGTGTTCTTCGTTATTAAAAAGAATAATGTATTTCGCTCACGCTGCGCCTTGGTCTCCTCACTACGACGATCGTGACACATGGCCTCATCTCACCTCATTTGCTCACATGGTATATAGACTTATTTTTCTACTGTATTATTGACTGTATGTTTTGTTTACTCCACGTGTAACTCTGTGTTGTTGCATGTGTCGAATTGCTATGCTTTATCTTGGCCAGGTCGCAGTTGTAACTGAGAACTTGTTCTCAACTAGCCTACCTGGTTAAATAAAGGTGAAATAAATAAAATATTCCAGGTCTCTGTAACGGCTGAGTTCTTCTGTCCAGTGTCTGTGTTCTTTTGCCCATCCAAATCTTTTCTTTTTATTGACCAGTCTGAAATATGGCTTTTCTTTGCAACTCTGCCAAGAAGGCCAGCATCCAGGAGTCGCCTCTTCACTGTTGACGTTGAGACTGATGTTTTGCGGGTACTATTTGCGGGGCCTTACTACTCCTCTTTCTATTCTGGTTAGAGCCAGTTTGCGCTGTTCTGTGAAGGGAGTAGTACACAGCGTTGTACGAGGTCTTCAGTTTCTTGCCAATTTCTCGCATGGAATAGCCTGTTATTTTAATGGACAAAAAAATTGCTTTTCTTTCAAAAACAAAGACATTTCTAAGTGACACCAAACTTTTGAATGGTAGTGTAGTCTGAACGGTCTACACTCCACTGTCAAACACTTATTCTGTAAGCCCTGGGAAGGTCACAGGAAATATAGAATGAGAGAGGGGTGAAGAAAAGGAGAGAGAGAGTGCAGAAATGGAATCTGAGTGTAGGATTAGGGAGGCAACTTCTTGTGTATTACATGGGTTGATTACGGACACACACGCAAGCATGCACACACACGGGGACAGACAGACAGACAGACAGACAGACAGACAGACAGACAGACAGACAGACAGACAGACTACCATCTCTTTAGATGTAATGCTTTCAATTCCTCAATGCTTTCAATGCGTATGGTTCATTAAATTAAAACAAAGAAAAATCCCCCACCCCTGATAGTGAGAAACTGAAACCATAGAGAGATGTGACCTCAGACATACACACATCCCACAAGTCTGTGTTCAAACTGATTCATTTATTCCACCCTGCCTGTGCGTGTTGGGGCTAAATTTGGTCTAGTAACCAAATTAGAATAAATTAGAAGGCCATGGACAGACAGACAGAAAGGGAGGCTGGCAGGCAGTCAGGCATGCAGACAGACAAACAGAGAGAGAGATAAACATACAATAAAACAGGCTCCAGTGTACTGTGTCTAAGCAGTGTGAACGGCTTGTCCAACATCCCTACCGTCATCTCTCCCTCCACAACAACGGCCTTGGAATCAGTCAGAGAAAAGAGGAAGGGAAAGAGGAAGTAGACAGACAACAGGACAACGTGCTGAAAGGAAGTGAGACTGGGCCAGAGTAGCATCTGCTGTACTGTATATCCTTTGGTTTAACTGCAGTCCACCCCCTTACACACAAACACACACACACACACCCCTCCAAAGCAGTTTGTTTGTCTCTGGGTCACAACACGGGTCAAACACACAAACACACACACAAAGAGATGCTCAGAAATGGGAATACACACAAACACACACACACACACAAACGTACGCACACGCAGAGAGAGAAGGAGAAGTTCATAAGTAAATAAGCTACGCTCCATCTCTGAGTTGGCCACAGAGTCCTAGAGAATAATAAACGGGAGTGACACAAATTCAATGTTGTCTTTTCACTCATGAGAGAGAAGAAAAGAACCAAAGAAGAAAAGAAAAAGGAACAAAAAGAGGGAGAGAAAAAAAGGAGGGAGCGAGAGAAAGAGGGAGAGAAAGACCCCTTTCTGACTCCCTGTAACCTACAATAATTTCTCCAGCTTTCCAGGGGCTCTCCCTGTCTTGGCAACCAGAAGTCTCTGTGAAAGAATCCAGCGCTCAGCCAAAAGCAAAGGCGACGTGAGGAGGGGGGGACGGGGGGACGGGACACTAGGCCCAACCACCTCCACCCCATGGCTTGTTGCCCCGAGCAACCTGAGCTGAATGGAGTCCTGGATCCAATTCAGAGAGCGTTCAACTGTATGTGTCAGCAACGTGTCCAAGTGCATGAAAATGGTGGAAGTGCAAACCATCTATGACTATGACCCAGGTCTGTAATACCCCGGGGACATCTTTAATGCCCTCGTCCAAGATGAACTAAGCACGGAGTGATGTAGTGGATGTGTGCATGTAGCCACACATTAGCTAGTAGTGACAAAGGTTGAGGTGCAGCGTAATAGAAGGGGAGCAAGAGAAAAGGCGAGAAAGAGAGGTGAAAGAGCGGTAGATTAGAGATAAAGAAGCCATTCACGGCCAGTCGTTCATGGATGCTAATCAAGTTCATTAGCAGTCCGTTTGGCTACACGCTCTGCTGCAGTGCACTGTTCAAACTAGGGCGTCGGTCTGTCACACACACACGTGAAATCGGGTTCTTTTTTTTTTAATCACTTGAACTTTCCTTGGTTACCTAAATACTTCACCGGTCCAGGGTTGGGTGAGTTTTACCTCTCCCTTCCTCTTTTCTTGACATTTGTATCGGTTTGACTTCGTTCCTTATCTAGAAAGACTTTTCTTGGTCCAAAACACTTCTCTTTGGTTTGGCCCCCTTCCCTCCTAATAATACATATTCCCTCTGTGTCTCACTGCCATTAGGGTTGTAGACAGCCAAACCCACGTCCCAGCTGTAGAACCTGATAGTCGTGGAACCCATGCAGCTTTCTCTCTCCTCCTCTCTCTCCTCCTCTCTCTCCTCCTCTCCTCCCTGGACTGCTTTTCTGCCGCTCTGCACTTTTCGCCGTGTACTACACACAGATACATGTGCACACACACGCATGCATACATAGAGACACACTCAAACACACACACACACACACACACACACACACACACACACACACACACACACACACACACACACACACACTGCACTTTTCAGCATATCCAGGGAATGATTGCAGCTGCCCTTTGGAGCGATCGCCTTCCCAGCTCGGTCAGACACACATACTTAACCCCCATAACCACACTCACTGTCACACACAGATATGCAGACACACACACACACACACACACACACACACACGCATGCACTCTCTCTCTCTCTCTCTCTCTCCCTCTTTCTCTCACACACACCGACACAGACACTCAAATGGATAGATCTGCAAGCACCAACAGATTCCTCCCCTTCCCCCACACACATCTTCACCACAGTGGACTTGAAGCACTTTTGCTGGCCGCAGCTCTGTCTGAGAATTGACCATTTTGGCCAGGCTATGGTTTCACCTCTTTAAAAGCATTCGGTCTTGTATTTCAAGAGACACAATGTGAAGTTCACTTTACCACCCCCGCAGGCATGAACACTCCTACACAAACACACCCCATACAAGCACAGGGGATCTACAGCCCACTGTCTTCACTTGATTACTGTTTCACTTAATGTATTACTGTGTGCGTGTGCGTGTGTGTGTGTGTGTGTGTGTGTGTGTGTGTGTGTGTGTGTGTGTGTGTGTGTGTGTGTGTGTGTGTGTGTGTGTGTGTGTGTGTGTGTGTGTGTGTGTGTGTGTGTTTGGGTGGGTGTGTGTGAGACAGCCATGAGGATGTAGTGAATAAACAAAGGTTTATAGGATGTGAGAGGTAGTATTAGATTGGACAAAGAGACTGTGTGGCATGGAGAATGACCAGCCTGCAGACAGCAGACCAGAGGCCCCAGTACTCTCATCTCCTCCGGGAACTCTTATACTGCCCCCTGGTGGGACTGGACACTCCTTACCTAATGCATCAGGGCTTGACTGTTGCCTTGGCTCCTTCCCCTCCAGAGGAAGAAGCTCTTTGATGGGCCATGTATAGAGATAGTTTTAAGGAAATATTAGTTTTGGCCTCAGAGAGAAGCAGAGAAGATCTTTGGTTTGACCTTTTGAATGGCGCCTGCAGACCTAGAGCCAGCCACAGACAGACAGAGAGACAGAGAGAAACTGACTACCAACACACACGCGCACACACAGAAACACACACACACACACACACACACACACACACACACACACACACACACACACACACACAAGACAATGGTGAGTGTGTTGCGTAGACTGGAAGGGCAGGTTTTCTGAACTGAACCATGTGAAAATGAATGTGTGTGAATGATGGCCTTCCAGAGAACTAGGTGAGTCAGCATGTCTGTCAGTCATTGTTCCATTGTCTGTATCTCCATCCCTGGCCTCATTCTGAAACATTGAAGAAACTATTACACGGATGTTATACCTAACCATTTCTGAAACAACTTGTGAAATAGACTGGGTTAACATTTCAGGGCAGTAGCAGAGGGTAGAGGTGTTGACAGTGCTGATGTACAGGCCGGGGCTGTTGCTACTCGGGGTTAGAGGGCGTAGGGTCACGGGGTCAGACATTCACACCCACGCCCCCCCCCCCCCCCCCCCCCCACTCCACCCCACGCCCCTCACCCCCTCCTGCAGGTGTCACAGTGTGACCTGGGCCAAAACTGTGTGTGTGTGTGTGTGTGTGTGCCTTGTCCCTTAAGGAGTGTGTGAAGCGGATCTGTGACATAGCCGCTGTGATCTAGGCATGCTGGGGGCCTGGGGTGTGTGTGTGTGTGTGTGTTTGTGTGCATGTGCATTTTTTATGTGTTGTGGGTGACAGACTGGGACCAGTCTGGGCAAGCGGGTCATTTTCCACTGGGCTGCTGGCTCCCCTTTGATGTCTGCTCCTTGGAACGCCTGACAGTTGGTACCTCTCTGCCCCTTTCTGCCCCTCCAATGGACCCACATCAGACCACCCAGACCCCCAGGAATGTCCCGCCAGGTTTCCGCTTTCCTAGGAATGTGTCTCCCTCTGCCAGGCTCGTCCCTTCCAGACCCCAGCCCATCTGTACCCCTCTTAACCTGGGACGGTCCGCAACGATCAGTGTCGCTGTGTGTGTGGTTCGCGACGGTCGGTGTGTGTGTGGTATGTACAGTGTGTGTGGCCTGGCCTCTCAAAGTCGGCTCATCAACTGACATGAGTTGTAAGTTAATACCTGAGTTTGAATTTTTATCAAGTCTAACATGTCACCTGAGATAGACTAATGGGCTACCTCCTGTTGTATTACTGTGTGTGTCGCTAACGTTATCTGCACCACAATCTTTACATGTGACTGATTGACTGTGAAGGGTGCAGCAAGCCTTGGGGACTGTGAATTACTCAGGGTTCACCAATGTCTTCTGTTCTGTATGCGTGTTAATAAGTTACTGCATGGTGTGATAATAATGCATACATACTGATGTACTCATCCTTCATGTGAATGCTAAAGAGACAAACTCTTTCTGTTACACACACACACATGCATACACGCACACACACACACGCACACACACACGCACGCACGCACGCACGCACAAACACACACACACACACCTGCTCGCACAAACACACACACGCACGCACAAACACACACACACACATGCACACACAAACACACACGCACATGCACGCACAAACACACACACACATGCATACACGCACACACACACACGCACACACGCACGCACGCACGCACAAACACACACACACACACCTGCTCGCACAAACACACACACGCACGCACGCACAAACACACACACACACATGCACACACAAACACACACGCACATGCACGCACAAACACACACACACGTGCACACACAAACATATATACCCTGCTCCATTGTGTTAATAGATGCGTGTGTGCATTTGTGTGTGTAAGTCAATGGCAAAGCGGTTTAGTGTGTGTTTTCCTAATCGTTGGTTTGGAGAACTTTAGCCTTTTTTCTCTGGCACACACACACACACACAAATACACACGTATTGGTTGTGTTTATAGTTGTCCCTGTCAGATGTAGAGTGGCGGAGGCCATAAAGACAGAGATAAAGAAACAATACCCGTGTTTGAGCAGGATAGACCAGGAGTATCTGTTGTCGGAACGAGGAGAGAGAGGAACTCCTCCCACCCATGTGCACCTGTCCTGTCTGCAGTGGCGACCAGTCATTCAGGGCAAGTGGGGTAGAGTCTGTTTTGCATGTTATTTTGGCATTAATGCGTGTCACATATCAGTTTGCCAACAATACATATCATTGAGTTAATAAAGACGCATAAAACATGGTCTCTTTTTTGTTTTCTTGTGTAAGGCATCTCCAAAATGTGGTGGTGGGGCGAGCCAGCAGAAAATACGGAGCGTTGCGCCGTGATTGGCTCAGTGTTCTGTCACTCATGGGGACACTATGTCACCGCCAAATCTAAAGGAAGAGTTGGAAAATTCTAGCCCCTTGGGTGCTGCCGTAGAGTTACATTAGAAGTGCCCATCCAAGAAGGCTCAAGGTCATTGGCCACAGATAAAATTATGTAAAATGACGTTACATGTACAGTAGCTTTGATTGGACTGATCATGTCAACATCATACTTTCAAAATCTTAGCTAGTAGTTATCATCATAAATCAAATTGACAATCTACTGACAAATCCTTTTTAACCCTTGTCATATGAAGAGAAATAATGAAGAGAAATTATAGATAAAAGGTAGAGGTGCTCATCGGCCATTGGACATAAACATTAAGTTGGAAATCGCAAATTCAACAATGAGTGGATTGGAAGGATTCAGTGACAGTGGCTGTGTGGTCCCAAATCTGGGATTACGGTGCTCTTTTCCAAGTTTAAAATGAAAAACATTCAACATTGGCCATGCTGTTAGTAAAGCAAGATTTGTGCCGCGCTCAAAACAACTGTTAACTTGAAACTGTGAAAACATGACTTCAGTGAGTTCAAGACAACTGGGAAGTCGGGAATAAATGAGCTCCGACTAGGAAAATACGTTTTGAACGGTCATCCAACTCGGAATTGTAAATCCGGCCGCTTTCTATAGCAATGACCTGAAGATCAATGACGTCATCATGATTCGACCTTGTTTTTTTTTCTGAGTTCCCAGTTGTTTTGAAAGCAACATAAATCCAGAGAATACCAGACTTTGATGAAAACATTTGCCCACAAAGGACCTCTGCGCCACCTTCCTGTTCAAGTGAGCACAACACAACAAGGTGAGTCCAAACATGTCTTGTATGCTGCAATATGCCAGGGGGAGATATGTACACGGTAGCTAAGAAAGTAATACTAAGTGTATGTTGTGTAGTAAGATGTTAGTAGCCCATGTGCCTTACCCTAATAATTTGGTCTATTTACCCCTCTTAATTTCACCTACTGTTCTGACTTGGTGGTGCACATAACCTGTTTTAGTGAAATGTAATCATCGAATAGTGTAAGAGCTTTCATTGTCTGCTTATATGCCCCCTTTATTTATTCTATGGTTCTGACTTGGTGTACAGGGAGAACACTGTAGAACGGCCGATGTTCTGAATTCTTTCACTGTACATTTCAAAAGTGCTAAATAAATAGTTATATTGACTACGTCCATCCTAGCTTGCTCATTAATGTCTTATTCGAAATTACGGATTGCCTCTTATGAGCTTGTCCCCTTATGCCATGGTTTGCACATCTCAATTGTCAGTAGAAACCACATTTGTTTAAGCAAGTCAGCCATATCGGCTATGTTGCTTTAAAAGGCAGTAAATGAGGCTGAATGAACTGTTTCGCTGCCAGACAAGGCTCCGCTGATAGCCAGGTGTAGCAGTGGTAAGGTGTTGGGACTGCTGTTGGGACAGCTTCATGTAGGCCCTAACATTTTGTGGACATCGTTTGTCACCGTTATAGTGCAATTAATGTATTGTTTAGGGTTGTGTTGTGTTGTGTAGTGGCTTTGCTGGCATGCACCCCACTTCATTTTTTTTGCCCCACAAAGATTTACATGCTAAAATCGCCACTGCCTGTCTGTGGGTTTTCAGGTTCTCAGTATCTTTCAGGGACGGGGTATTGTTCTTCATTTTTATGGAATCAACCAGAACAGTGCATTGAGGAAGTGAAAGCTGTCTGTCTGTCTGTCTGTCTGTCTGTCTGTCTGTCTGTCTGTCTGTCTGTCTGTCTGTCTGTCTGTCTGTCTGTCTGTCTGTCTTACTATCTGTCTGTCTGTCTTACTGTCTGTCTGTCTTCCTCTGGGACGGCCTGAGTCCTGTGACTATCTGTCTGTCTGGAGAAGGAGGATAGGACAGGGTCGTGTCTACAAACCACTTCCTGACTCTGTGGACACTGGGACAATAAGGCTTCTCTCTCTTTCTCTCTTTCCTTCTCTCACTCTCTCTTTCCTTTTCTCTATCTTTCTCTCTCTCTCTCTCTCTTCTCTCTCTCTCTCTCTCTCTCTCTCTCTCTCTCTCTCTCTCTCTCTCTCTCTCTCCCTC